>NW_016174227.1:0-11133 GCF_001687245.7 Rhagoletis zephyria
TATGTATGTACATACTAGAGATGGATTTTTTAGTTCAGTTTAAAGATTAGTTCCCTTCTAGTTAGGGTTCGAAAGAGACTCTGGTATCGATACTGAGTACTCATTCTGGCATCGAGCTCATGGTATCGATACTCTAAAAGTATCAGGCAAATATATCGATACTACTCAGTATCGGACTCATTGAAATACGTTTTTTGGGATACTAAATTATTTTATTCTTCAATCGTATATCTAGTTCTTTCCTGAAATTAAAACCATAGCAAATTAAAATATTTGATTTTTATTTCATTGCAGAACTTACTTTCACGTTAGATGTACTTACATACATATATATATATACATATATACATATAGATATACTTTCACGAATTTCAAATTTTATTAAGAATTTTTGTAAACTTTTTGGGTATGCATTTTTGTAGCCTATTCAACTTTAGTGTAATAATGTGCAAGTTTGAATTAAAAGTCAAAGGTAGTAGGCTACACGTAAAGCTGAATAGGTTACAAAACTGCATACCCAAAAAGTTTCTAAAAATTCTGCATTTTCGTGAACTTTGCGTAAAGTTTTAAGGCCTTATTCTTAATATGTATGAAAATGCCATTTTATTAAGCTCTTTAAAGCTACTTTATTTTTTGTTAATAAGGCCATTAAACTTTAACTTATTTGATTTATGTTATGCAACAGACTACACGAAACTTCAGTTTATTTTAAGTGATGGACAAAATTGAATGATAGTAATCCATATAAGCAAAGAAAATTGGGTTGCCAATGGAAGAAAAAATTAAAAAAAAAGTGTTTTTAAAAAGTTTTCGATACTACGAATACTTTGCAAAGTATCGAGTAAAATCACCAAAGTCAAGGTATCGAGTATTAAAGTACTCATTTTTATACCCTCAGTATCGATGCTTACTCAATATCGACAGTATCATTTGAACCCTACTTTTAGTTTATTCAGCTTAATGAACTAGCTCTTCTGAGTTCACCTTATTGAACTATAGTTCACCTAATTGAACTGAAACGGGTAATCGTTTATTATTCCTAAAAAAATGGGTTTGGCAGAAATAAAAGTTTAGTCATTGGTTGTTGTGTTTATTAACGTGTTTATTTCCTTATTGTAATTGGAAGTACCTACATAATCTATACATATAATAAAATTGTAACAGGTCGATGTCTGTACATTATAGATATTAAAGAAAAATTAATGTGGGGGGTCTTTATTAGAGCACCAGAAGCCAAATCAACCATTTTTAGAATTTTTGTCTGTATGTCTGTCAGTCTGTATATTTGTTCGCGCATCACTCGAAAACGAATGCATGGATTTGAATGCAGTTTTCACCGATGTATTGCTAGAGGTCTAACTTAAAATATAGGAAGAAAAAAACT
This sequence comes from Rhagoletis zephyria, assembly GCF_001687245.7. Classification (NCBI taxonomy): domain Eukaryota; kingdom Metazoa; phylum Arthropoda; class Insecta; order Diptera; family Tephritidae; genus Rhagoletis; species Rhagoletis zephyria. The sequence goes on from NW_016174227.1 coordinate 1,385, forward strand.
AGAGAGTTGCCACCTGTTTGAAAATTGGAGTTTAAGTAAATTAAGAAGAAAAAATTAATTTTGCAATATGGGCGTCAAAAGAAAGAGCCTGAAGAAGGCTTACAGCCAAAAATATTTTTTTAGAGTTGCCACCTGTTTGAAAACTTGCATTTAGTTTAATTTAGAAGATAAATTTAATATTGCAATATTGGCATCAAACTAAAGAGGCTAGGAAATTTTAATGCTGAAAATATTTTGAGGGGATTTGCGAACTGATTGAAAAATTGTATTCACTAAAATTTGTAAAATAAATGAAATATTGCAATACGAATATTAAAATAAAGAGGATTAGGAAGCTTACTTTTGAAAATATTCTTGAAGCGGGTTGCGACTTATTTGAAAACTTTAATTCAGTTAAATTTATAATATAAACTAAGTGTTGTCATATGGGTATCAAACAAGAGTATTTGAGAATAATAATATTGCAACAGGTCGATATCTGTACATAATAGATGTTAAAGAAAAATTGTTATTAGATCAACAGAAGCCAAATATAAAATTGTGGTATGTTTGTAAGCGCATCACGCAAAAGCTAATGTATGGAGTTAAATGCAGTTTTCACCGATGTACATATTCCTAGAGCTCTAATTGAAAATATAGAATTCATTTTTTTTTGTTTTAGTTTATCGTCGATCATTATTCCTAGATATTTGAACATATTAACTTTTTCCAGTGCGTCGTTGTTTATATTTAGAGTTACCAACGGACCGTTCTCAAAATTTCACCTTGATATAGCCACAAACTTATTTTATTTTTTTTTTCTGTGTGGAAGGGTTTTCGCTAAAAAAAATTAAAACTTCGTTGTTGCTGCCAAAAAATTGAGAAATCTGAGACGTCACGTTTTACAATTTCATACAGTCCTCTTTACAATGTATTTCACTAAACTACTAAACGGCTGCATCGACTTGGTTCATATTTGGCAACACCTTGAAAATAAATATTCTGACCAAAAATTTACTCGGTATGTAGCTCGGGTTATACCTAAAATTTTTATACAGACTAAAACGTAAAAAACCAATATATCTCTAAAACCAATGAAGCTGGGGAACTGAAACTTAGCACTGATGCATATATAACAAATGCATTGGGAAAGGGGGCGTGGCTCCTTCCTTCCATACAAACTGAACTTCTCATGTAGCTTATCTCTGGAACTGCTTACGATAACGTCCAGAAATTCTACACAGCCACATACATATGTTATCAATACCGTAGTTATGGCGAAAAGTGGTGATTATTGGAAAGGCTGGCTCGATATATATCTACGCAAACGCGCAAGTATCATTTGATTGGGAACCATTTTCTCCTAGATTAGAACTATTGTAACTTTGTCTTTAATTTTCAGTAAGGTAAAATTTATGTGAAAATTTTGAAGAATTTTTTTACATTTTTCACAAAGAAACTGTCCTATCTACATACCTATTTGCATAAAATGATAGCCGTTTTCGTTGTTCGGAATTACCTCAAAAAACACTGAATAGAGTTCCGTCAGATTGGCGGAGGTTATCTTAAATACATATATGGATCAATTACATGCAACTAGAAAACTGGTGGTGCTGGAGTAGAGCTATTTATAAAAATCGTATTCATTAACCGATTTCGTTTAAATTTTAAATGTGAGCTATGTACCTGTATGACGAAAAATTCTTTTGATACAAATTTACCCGATTAGTGCCGCTGGAGTTAAGGTTGAAATTCATAACACGTATTCATTACCTTCCTTTTATTAACTCGGGATGTAACCAGTGTTGCCGTTTTAGCCCTTTGGTGGCTAGATTTATCTACCACATACTTTTTTTGGCCACATAAATTTAAAATTGTCCCTAGCCCTTTTTTTAGCCCTTTGGAGAATTTATTCATACTGGGCATGGAAAAGTTGTATATTTATGTTTAATTTGATCTATTTTTTTTTTGCATATATGTAAGAGATGAATTTTTAAACTAAGAAAGACTGACATATATGTATTGTATGTTCCTTACGTTTTTATACATACATACTGTATAAGTGTTAGGGCTGTTTTTTAACTTATCTATCAACGATTTAACTATAGTTTAAAATAGATAAGTTTGCCGCCCTTAGGGCCAGTTTTTCAGTGCCAGTTTAAACTCAGATTAAGTAAACTGGGTTTAAATTGAACAGCTGACTGACATTTGGTTGGCTGATCTTAGTTTAAACCAGCCAGATCGGGCGTTTAAACTTAGTTTGAACCACGGCCGTGCACTGAAAAACTGGCCCCCAATATGCTTCATTAGTTAAATGGCCCATCAAGTCGATTGACCTTGTATGTTCTTGTGGTGTGATTGTACCAGCTGCTGGTGCGACTACAAAAACTATTTGAAAATTTTATGATTGTACCAGCGTTCTGGTGTCGTGAGTGGTGAAATTAGCTAAATTTTCTAAGTAAAAAATAATTTGGCGGAAATTTCAAAGCCGTGTTTGTGGAATATTAAGTTCACGATATTGCAGTTGTGAATTAAAAAAAAAAAACAATGTTTAACAAAATGGTAGAAAAATTATGAAATTTCGGCTCAAATCATTTCGATCTTTCCTCGACCTCATTTGTAAAGAAATAAATATTGTACCAGCACGCTGGTAAGTTATATGCTTCGAGCTTGATGGTACAATCACTTGATCGATCCAGCAAGCTGGTGTCGTATATTTCCCTTTTTATACGAAAAGGTTTTTGGTTGGATAAAATATTAGCTTTTTTCCAGGGTTCATTGTTTTTCTATACCATTACTTATCGACCCTATTAAGCTGGCATTTCAGGGTACTATTTTATTTATATATAAGGAAAATTTGAAAGTTAGGGGGGCGGCTCGAGCACCCCCCTGCCCCTACCTGGCTACGCCCATGGATGGCGCTGCAGCTGAAATGTATAGAAACCCCGTGTGGTTGGTCTGCTTTGGCCCTATGTTTAAGCTATACGAATTTAGTTTCCAGATGTCTAAATGAAGGATCGGGTTAAGTTTTTCTGACGCCCTCATGCACGATCATGCGGTCCTGCATCTACCCAGAAATCAGTTCATAAATTTTACCACGAATTGTAAAAGTGGCGAATTAAAAAGGAAAGATCACCGTGCTTCATTTGAAAGATACTTAAGAGATCACACGGCTCATTTAGGAATGTACCGGAAAACTTTTCATCCTGTGGGACAGCGAGGATTCTTGGCCCTCCTATAACAGAAAGCGCACTTCTGTGCTCTTGAGTTTCAATGTTGTAGTTGCAAGATCATACAAAAAGATTACGCATGCTTGGCAGAGATCACACAGGTGGAAATAAGACCATCGGTAAAGCTCATGACACCGAAAGGGATTGGTATTCCATATGGTATCACAGCGTTACTATTATTGACCTATGTGTGAGGAGGATACTGCGCCTTAGTGGTTTCAACTTAAATCAAAAATTTTGACTTTACAGACTAATTTTGTTTTTAAACGCTCTTTTGCATTGGCCAACGCAAAAGCTCTTATTAGGCGCCGCGAAGTAAGCGGGCATTGGCTAGTCTATATATATAAATGTGAATGTCTGTTTGTTTATTACCTTATAACTTCTGAACCGCGGCACGGAATCGCACGAAACTTTGCACACTTATTTGCTTTTACCCCGGGAAGGTTATAGGCATAGATAAAAATGGGTAGTACTGGAAAAGAGGGCGTGACACCTCCTAACTAACTAAAATTTTCATGTTGTATATCTCTTGAAATATTTGTGGAAGGGCATTGGAACTTGCTGTCGAGATAAATAAAATTAATTCCATACTAATGGGAAAAATTGGCGGTATTGGAAAAGGGGGCGTGGAACCTCCCATAGGCGTGAATTATTTAACCAGCTCTAACTTCGGAACCGTAAGTCACATGAACTTGAAATTTTGTATGCAGACATATCTCTGGTAGGTGCTTATAGTAAGGTATATATATAAATGGGACTGTGAAAGAGGGCGGCAAATCCCAAAGGCGTGGAATATTTTACCAGTTATAACTTGGGAACCATAAGTCACATGAACATAACATTTGGTATGCAGACATATCTATGGTAGGTGCTTATAGAAAGGTATATATAAATGAGTTTGTAAAAGGGGGCGTTGCACTTAACATAGTTTTGGAATTTTTTATCAGCCATAACTTCGAAACCACAAGTCACATGACCCCAATTAGATTTTCCTCTTTCCAATAACGCGTTAAAGATTATTGCAGCATTTCAAAAGGAAAATCGAAAAAAACTAAACAATATGGGCTAAATATTCGAAACTTTTAAAGAGATAGAAGCATAGAAAAACGACAAATTACACACAAACACAAACTTCCCAGTTTCTGGCTGCTATTTCTACTTTGGTATTTTAACAGTCTTTCAAATAGTGCAGTCAGTGCACTTCATCTTTTTGTGTTTGTTGTAAGCAATTGCAAAGCAGAAACTAAATATTTTTCAGAGGCCCTGAAATCTGTAATTACATTTGAAGCTTTTGAGCCTTTACTCAACCTTAAGAAATAAGAAAAAGATATTAGTTTAGAGGAGAATGAGGAAAAGCCAAATTACCTCATAGCAATAAATAGACAAAGGGAGACCCTGTTGACAGTATAGTAAAGGACTTTGTTTACTTAGGAGCCAGCTACTGTTAGCCAGAGATCGGACGAAGCACAATTCTTACCCGCAGGCCTTCTAAACGACAGTCAATCAACCTTGACAAATCTACTTACTGTAGTAGTCCTTACAACTTAAGGTTTAAGGTAAGCTTTGCTTTCGCATTAGGTACATTCTAGGGTATTCGCCTTTTAGCCAAAACCGTTTTACGAGTTATTCGAAAAATTTTATATTGAAATTAAGACCATACATTTTACATAGTTTTCATACAGAAAGTTCTTATGTTGGTATGAAGCCATAACCAAAAATTAATTCCGGAGAATTTAGGTGCAAATAATCTACTTGCCTTTGGGCTTTTAAATCTATGCTAGAGTTTTACTGGAGTTGGTCGGTATCATTTCTCGAACCCAACTAACCGAAGCCGGACATTCAAAAAATGTAAAAAACTAGTTAATCTTCATTAATACTTCCCAAGGTTCACTGCGCATTTAATTAAGGGTAATATTTTGATGTGTGTTTGTAATCGTAAGCCCAAAAATACATTGCATATTGCACTTTTACAAATGAAATCTTCGGCATATGCAATTCGAAATTGTGATGGCTGTAACTATTGTTCAGCTTTAATGCATGTTGGCAACTAGTCAGTCAATTGTGTGGTTAGTCAGCCATATAGGCATTCGCTAGTGAAATTCGTGTCAATGCATAACACAATAGACAATACACTGCATACATATATAAACTCCATACTTATATATGTAGGTGCATATAATGGTAAATTTGAGCGGCTCCTCTACAAACATAGTATTTAAAAAAATATCTTGTAAAACTCAAAAATGCAACGGTTGCCTACACTTTTTGATTTAATGCATACAAAAACACTTACTAGCCGTAGTAAGTACCTGTTCTTATTTTACTCAGCGTTCAAGTATATTTTGATCAAATACTTTATAAAACTTAACCACTGTGCAAAGATGCACAAGCCCACAGAAAATGCAATGAGTAGATTTGTATGAAAAAATAAATTGCTGGTACAATTTATGAAATTTGTGGCATATTTGCGAAGCAACAGTTGCAGTTACAACTCACTGAATTCAACCGCTCATAAATATGAAAATCTAACTCTAATTCACAGTATTCCGTAACGGAGGTGTATACAGTGCCGATTTGGACGCTTTTTGGTTTTTATTTCGAAAGAAGGTTAAGAGGCGTTTGTAGTTACTTTGTATTTGGGATTTTTAGATAAAAGTGTAACGGATATTAAATAATTTTTTCGATTATTTTCTGCGAGGGGCACGATTAGTGGAACTAAAGTAATTAAAAGAAGTCTGATGAGGAGATTTGGTGATCTTCGAAATAGCTGCCATAACCTCTACCGCTTAGACTTTGTTTCTTTTTCCATTATTCTTGAAATTCGGATTTTGAGCTGGAAAATATGTGGATTCGACAAGATGGAGTCACGATATTGCCGAAACAGAATGGATGAACTCTGTACCAATAGACGAGTGACTAGGGTCTAGTGCAAACATGTCCAGCCTGTAGAAGCTTATATTTATTAAGTTCAGTTAGAAATTCTATTTCTGGGCTATCATACAAGTACGTGTCATTGCATTTGGCATATGCGAGATATTGCGCCCCAATAGAGCTGCAAAACTATCGATGGCACTATCGATAGTATCGATAGTGTGTCTTAAATTTACACTATCGACATTATCGATGGTGTCGTTTTTAGGTTAATACTATCGATAGTTGCAAAACCATCGAATTTACTTGCGACAATCGATAGTTTTTTCTAATTTTGCACTTCTTTTATTTGAATTTAACAAGTTTGTCAAATAAAAAGGCGCGAGGCTGTGGCGTTGAATGAGTTGTAAATAAATTAAAATGTCTCAAGAAAGTGGTAAGCATTATAAAATATATATACGTGTAGTTATATCTATCAATACTGAACGAAAACATTAATATTTGCAGCAACGGTTCATGAAAATAGCGAACCAAATGAATCAGGCAGCGAATGTGAGAGCGTAGTGTGCAAACGAAGCCGAAATGCAATTTCAGAAGTGTGGACTTATTTTCAGCGATCCAAGGATAAAACGCGTGCAAAATGTTTGTCTTGTGAAAAAGTATACAAAACCAGCGGCAATACCTCCAATTTGTTGGACCATTTAAAACGCACACATCCTGGTTACAACAGAATGTCGAAACCAAATAAAATAACTTCATTTTTCAATGCATCAGAAACGTATGACTCGCATTCGGCTCGTAAAAAAGCACTTGACAGTGCACTAATGAAAATGATTGCCATAGATTACCAGCCTTTCCGAATCGTAGAAGACGAGGCTTTTTCCGCTTTCGTCAAGTTACTAGATCCGCGCTATGTGATGCCTAGCAGAACCACGTTGCAGAATGTAATGTGCCACGAATTATATGATCAATCAAAAGCAAATCTTAAAAATATTCTTATGAAAGTAAATACTTGTGCTATTTCTACGGATGCCTGGACCTCTCGGGCAAACGAGAGTTACTTAACCGTAACCTGTCACTTCATTGAAAATTGTAGCTTAAGAAGCGCAGTATTGTCTACCTACAATCTTTTGGAGAGTACTAATCATTCGGCTGCCAATATTGCCGAGTCCTTGCGAATTGTACTGACGGAGTGGGGCGTTTTAGATAAAGTTTCGAATGTTATCACCTACAATGCGTCATCCATGATTAAAGCATGCGAATTGTTGCAAAAACGACATCTTCCGTGCTTTGCACATTAAATTTGGTTGTGCAAGATGTGTTAGCTTTTGAAAAAGTCAAAGTGATAACGAAATGTAAAAAGGTTGTGACCTACTTCAAAAGTAGCTCGATCGCTTACGCCAAATTTAAAAATGCACAAGGAACAGGAAAAGTTTATAATTTATTGCAAGAATGTCCGACACGCTGGAACAGTGCATATCGCATGATAAAGCGAATTTTGCAAACTAAGGATATACTTTCCTCTGTAATTTTAAGAACCCCAAAAGCACCCAGACTTTATCTGCTGACGAAATAGAGCTACTAGAAGAATTAGTTGAATTATTGGCACCATTTGATGACGCGACCATTCAAGTATCTGCAAGTAACTCTGTCGCAATTTCGTTAATCATTCTTATCATATGTGGTATCTTTCAAACTCTAAATGAAACGCACAATAAACTAAAAACAAATGAAGGGCTTGCCATATTCAACATTTTGATTGAACGTTTGCAAATAAGGCTTGTCCCCTATGAAAATCGAACCACACCCAAAATGAGTACATTGCTTGNATATTTATTTTTATTAAAGTTCCTTATACAACGTTAATTGCTTGTGTTCACAAAATGAAATAATCTGTATGTGAAAGAAATATATACTAAGTACTTTATTTAAACGAAACAATGGTTTATATATAAATAAAACTTTAAACTTTATCCATTGAAAATATGTCGATACTATCGATAGTGGGCAACCTAAACTATCGAAACTATCGAATGGGGGCACTATCGATAGTTTTGCAGCTCTACGCCCCAAGCGACGATATTTTTGAGAGTAATTGGTTTCCCTTTTATGCCATAGCTATTACAAAAAAAATCTTCAGTAGGGAAATGCTTTTAGATCAGTACAGTCCCGCTGAAATCAGTGCGAAAGATCATTTTCGGATGTGACGAAATAAGTATTTAGTCGGTGAAAGTCTGCAATATACTGAGTGCTTTCGTTATGACAAATGTATAATCTTATTAAATGTGTGTAGGACAAGCTTCCTATCCTCACCATACATTGCTGAAACTGCTAAATCCCGTGCTTTTCCAAGCCCTAAGCCTGAAATTTTGCATTGAGAAATGTATTCATTCAGAAGCGTCCTGTTCTTCACGATATATCACTGAAACTATTAATTCCAACGATTTTCAATGCCTTCAGAAATTGTTTGACAGCATTTTTCAGTCTTAACTAGGGGTATTCTAAAAAGTCTATGCTGTGTCCAGAAAAGACGGTGGTTAAAAAACGTAAACAAAACTAACGATAACAAATCAGTATGAATGATGAATTCAGAGATGCCTTTTCATAAACTGAACTACTAAATAGCGAATGTGCTTGTGCATCTTAGTAGATTCCGACCGATTGTTCGGCTTCGGTTTCGGTTTGCCGATTAATCGGCATGATTTTCATATTCAGCTGAATGCTCGGCTTCGGCTACCGAAGTTTTTGCCGAAGCCGAACCTTTTTGCTATCTAGATTACAATTTTTTTTTTTGAACATTTATTATAATTTAAAGGTACACATTTATTGTGAATAATAGGTTTAAAAAAAAGGTATTGCTTACTTTTTCGGAAAATCAGCTGCCAGCTGAGAACTTCGAGAGAATTTGAAATTATGATTAAGGAATATACATATAAACGAGTTATTAGAGGTGCCGCTATTTTTCAATATTGCAATACTGGCTCCCTAGAGTTACTTAAAGCAGTTGCTTAAAAATAACTTTCTGCTCCACCCACCAGCCGCCGCGAGAACGCAAACAAATTGTTGAATTTAAGTGACAACATCAGATTAGAAAATGCCAAACCTCCGAGCGTGTTTCTGCAATGAAAAAGCTTCTGATAAAATCCATTTGGTGTGCGGAAGCGGCGTGAAACTGTAGGTCCCTCGATTTGTGTTACAATATTAAGACGTACACCACAAATTAAAGGAGAAGCTCGGCTAAACATTTAGAAAAAGTGTAAGCACCAAAATATTATTATTATGTTATTAAAGTTCATATAAACAAATATATTTGCTACATAACAATGACTTTGCACAGAAACTGAACTGTGACTACACTAATTTTAAGAAATTTTTTTTTAATACACAAGAGAAAAATACGTTTCTATGTATTTTGTATTACATGTACATTGTACAATTAAAACAGCAAAATGGAGCTTATTCTTAGACAAATTCGATTTACTTAATTTTAAAGTAAATCATCGGCTTCGGCCTCGGTAATCGGCGGAATGTTAGATTAAAACCGAACGTTCGGTTCGGCTTCGGCTTCGCCGAAAAATCTACCTTCGTGTGGACTCTACTTCTTAGAAATACCAAACGAGACTAATTGCCCCGAACACTAAGAGGCTCCGCCGGGCACGTGATAGTCTT
>NW_016174228.1:0-9009 GCF_001687245.7 Rhagoletis zephyria
TCAGCGATAGCTTCACAGGTGGCAAGAAGCAAGCAACAAAGGTAAACACAAATTTCCAACCATTTTCACTATTTGACATTTTGGCAGTTTGACGTTTTCGTTCATGATTATCGAATCATCGCCCGAAGAATCATTTATTAAGCCAACGTTGCTATGCGAACTTGAAACCTTCAAAAAGGAAGGAAATTGTATGCTTCGTTTACACCATTTTTTTTAAGCTTTCTTTTACTAGTATAGCCTTTCACATACTTGTACGTGCATTCGTCTGACGTTTTGTTACTTCTCTGTTTTTTTACGTTTGGTAGAACGATTTCATATCATGCCACAAATGATGCTCTAGCAACAACAACAGCAATATTAATAACACAACAGTAGCGCCATTTCATGCCAGGCGGCAAATATACGCACATAAGTAGATAGATACATGTATAGGGTGATTCAATAAGACCGGAGATGTTCAAAATAGGGGCAATATTTCATACGCTGTGTGGCAAATGGTACCGCACTGTCCTGCGGAAACCACATATTCTAAAAGTCCATGTCATCTAATTTATGCCATAAAAAGTTACGTCCGTTATAAATTATTATTTTTTAAACTCAATTTTCTGTAATATATTGTACATATGTATATATGTGTTAGGAACTTATTTTGTTTTTGGTTTTTTTTTTCATTTCTCATTTTAAAATTCTTTCATTTTTTAAATTTGAATTAAAAAAAAAAGTATTTGTTTATTTCGTTATATTTTTTGTTATTTTATTAAAAAATTTTGGTTTAATTTTAGTTTTTTTTTTTTTGGTTTAAAAAAAATATTTTTTTTTAATTTTTATTATTTTTTTTTTTAATTATTATTTTTTCTTTTTAAATTCTTAGACTTTATTGTTTTAAAACGAAAAATATTTTTTCTCTTAATTTTATTAAATTTTTAGGAACTTATTTTATTTTGTTTCTTCTTTTTATTTTTTCTTTTAATTTTCTTTTAGTTTGTATACCTTATTTTTTCAAAGAGATGAAATAATTTGTATTTTCATTCAATTTTCGCAAAGTTATTTATAAATTTTTTCCCTATTCTTAATATTTTTTGTTTTTTTATTTAATTTAAGTTGTCTATTGCGTTAAAAATACAAATAAATTTTTTTTTTTTTGTGTTTTTTGAATGCTACATTTTTTATTTTTTATTTTTACTGTTTTATAATTTATTTAAAATTTTTAATTTTTATTTAAAATGTTTCTTTTTTTAAATTTATTTATTTTTTCGTTTTTAGATTTTATTATTTTAAAAAGAAAAACATTAAATCAATGAAGTGTTTGGTATTTTGTTTAATTCATTTTTCCACTTTTAATTTAATTTTTAAAAAGAAAAAATATATTTGTTTAATTTTATTTGATTTTTAGAAAGCTTTTAGCTAAAAGAGAAACAAACGCTAATACCTCCTTGTTACCAGATCTTTCAATTAATATTTCCAAAGACAGGGGAGAGCTTTCAAGATACTTGCCAGAAAGGACAATCGTCTTACGAAAGACGCAGGTAAGTTCAAAGACAGTTTCCACAATTGCCCTTTAAGTTTGGCAAAGTATGAAATACCAACTGTTTGAAAAAAGGCTGATATTTCCATTACGGAATCAATCATTAGCTCTTTCACGAAAAGTATGTATTCGAAATTTTTTTTATGAAACTCGTTGGGGATATAAACGAAGGTCGTCTATAACTGATTTTGTCACTTCCACAATGTTGTTCGCTAATACAATTTAAGTAATTTGTTGTTAAAATAGCCCGACTAGTATTACCAAATGGAGTGCAATGGGGTATAGTCGTTGCGCTGGGTATGCAGTTACAGTTGCATGGCTATCTCAATCCCGACGCCTGCGCCCTCTTTCGCGCACTCTGGGCAACCTATGTGCAAGATGTGGTAGCCAATCCGAGTGGAGCCTTGGGTCACGGCAGAAAGAGACGGAGCTTCGGTGAGGCCACTCCGACTTATTCGGTTTAAGGGCTCACTGAAGTCTGCAGCATCTGTCCACCAGTAGGTGCGGCTGCAAGCGGGTTTTTGTTTTTGTACTAAAGCCTGTTCTGTTACAGAAAAAAAATCAAATTACTGATGAAGAAAATCGATGGATAAATACGAAATAATGAGTGGTCAAATAAAAATGAGTAAGATTATTTGTATGAAAATTGAGCACGAAAGAATGTTACCCATACGCCGCGTTCACCTAAGTAACGCGTTTTTCTGTTCATAATTCATACGAAAAATCTTTGCGCATTTTCATTTGGCCACTCATTATTTCGTTATTGTCCATCGAGTTTCTTCATCAGTAACTTGATTTTTTTTTGTAACACAACAGGCTTTAGTACAAATGCAGAAGATTGGCACATAACTGTTTTTTTTTTTTAATTTTTCTTCTGTTAAAGTTTGATTGTCTTTCATTATTTTATTAAAAAAAAAAAAAAGCTGGAATTATTAATTAATTTGTCAGAAACTATTAACCCTATCGGAAACTGATGTATATACGGTTTATGGAGAATTCCATTGGCTTTCATTTGCCGTATTTGCCGTATATTGAGATCTTCATATTGGTTCGTAAGATATATGTACGTGATTAAAAGGAACCAATTTTCGCTTTAAGCTGAATAACGGTAAATTGCAAATATCTCGGAAACGTATCCATAGAAAAAAAAATTAAACCGAATTTCGGAATCGCAGAGCAATTCTACATAGAAATTGGATAGTGGCGTCTGGAGCAGAAAAACCAAATTAAAATTTGTGATCCAGTGCAATTACTGTCGAAGGTCTGCGTCACCCTGTACTTTTATACATGTATACATAAACTGGCACCTATGTACTTATGTAATACTTGCACATATGTACATTAGGGTGGTCCAAAATAAGTAAGTCGGAATTTCAATGCACTCACCTCCTAGAATTGGTCCATATCGCAAAAATATACCGCTATTTTTTATTTTGAAATCAAAAAATATTTACAGGTCGCTCAAAGCGCTCAAACTTTTCCATGTAATTTATATGAGAAAAAAAAAACATTCCGTAAAATGGTATAGAATTCTTAAAATGCAAAATTTTTCGATCGGAAAACTAACGGAAAAATATTGATTTTTAAGAATTCTACCATTTCCACGAAAAAAATTATTTTTCACATATAAAATACATGGACCATTTTGAGTTCTTTGAGCGACCTCTAAATACTTTTTGATTTCAAACTAAAAAATAGGGGTATATTTTTTTCGGTATAGAACAAACCTAGGGGCTGAAAGCATAAAATTTCCTACTTTACTTTTACACATGAATTTTTGTACCACCCTAATGTACATACAAGTGTGCAAGATATTTTCCAGGTGTTTGCCATTTTAATAATAATGTGTCGAAAAGCAGCGAAGCTCAGCATGTGGCCATGAATCAGTTCTTCGGCGGCATCAGAATTCCCTGCAGTGCTTTTGTTATTTTTCATGCATGCGTTTCTTCTTAGTATCTTCTCTCGTACCCCTACAAAATCAGCAAGTGAGTTCAATTTTGTCGTTGTATGGATGTTGTTTTTCGATTTCACATTTATTTGTTATTTTTCGCATTTTGCTATTTTTTGTTTTTGTTTTGCATTTTTGACTTGCCTCATGGAAGCTGGCATTTGAAAAATGCTTTGAAGCATAAACTGTGAAATAACGAATGTGATAAGTTCTTCGCATCTGCCTGTGCGCACAAAGATACTAACATGGCTTGCGTGTGATTGAACGTAGTATGCCAACCAACAGCCCTTTTCGGTTGCATGAGCCTTTAAAGATGGCCTTTAAAAAAACATTGCCAAAATCTAAGTATAAGGGAGGGAAATAGTATGTTAGTGCCGTAGAAATTTGGTTTTTTTTAATTTCCATTTTAAATCAAAGCTCTTAAGCTAAAGAATATTATATTTACGTTAAGCCAGCTCAAACGATTTACAATTTCTTTTTAAATAGTACTATATATTAATCGGAGAAATTCAGCCTTCACAAAAATGGCTTCTACTCCGAGGTACGGATCATGGAAACAAGTAGTGCCAGGCACCTGAATCGAAGCATCCATAAACACTCGAAAAATCAAATCGCCAAGCAGTGCAACGAAAGTTGGACCTCTAAAAGTCACATGATACAGTCGAGAGACTTCACAATCGACTTTTAATCCTGCCTTATCACGCANAGTGTGTTAGTGCCGTAGAAATTTGGTTTTTTTTAATTTCCATTTTAAATCAAATATTAAATCTACAAGTAGCGCGACGAAAGTTGGACCTCTAAAAGTCACATCATACAGTCGAGAGACTTCACAATCGACTTTTAATCCTGCCTTATCACGCAACTTCCCATCGATTCGAAATTACGATACGAAAAAGCTGATCACAGCATACCGATATGCCGATTCGTAGCAAAATCGAACTTTCGACGGATTACAGGATAGAGGTTAAGTCTTTACAGCCAGGTGGGCTTTTGCACGGCTTGCGAATTTTCTCTTATTTTATTAAAATATGCATTAAATAAATGCTTAATTTACGTGACGGCAAAATCGCTTTTTCCTTCCTGGCCAACAGCCATCATGTAGCCAATTGCGACGCAACGACTATTTAGCGATACGGAAAGAAATAAGGAAAAATAGATGAAAGAAAGAAAGACAAGAGAGACAGATGAATTTGAGTGTGAAGAGAGATACTAAAGAGGCCGGCAGAATGCGGCTCAAAAATTCCAATTCTAGATCCAAAATAAAATGGCTGCAAGATCGGGTCTGGTTCCTGTAGAGAGGAGAGGCGGACCAACGATAAATTTAAAAAGCAAATAAATTGCCATGCTTAGACAAATTAATTAATCTACGCTTGTGAGAAATAAATATATTTATATTTACATTAGGGTGGTCCAGCAATACATAGAGAAAATAACTTTTTTGATTTTTCCTGCTGCCACCCCCCAGAACTGAAGAATATCAAATATGTTATGTTTTGAAGACTTCTGAAGGGAAATAGTCTTTTTCGATCAACAAATATTTATTTTTAACGATTTTATTCTACAAAAAACTCTAATTTCTTCATATAAACTATATGGGAAACTTCAAAGCCCCGGCGGCATGGGTAAATATTAACATATTTGAAAATAAAACAATACGTGTATCCTTATTTTCGATATTCTTCAGCTTTGGGGGGTGTCTGGAGGAAAAAAAGATTGGGCCACCCTAATGTACATACATATGTATGTATCGACTTAGTGATATTCTTTGCCTCTTCTGTTTATTTATTAATTTTTGAGATTCTTCAATTCAAAAACAATTAATTACCTAACAAATACTACATAAGCCAAAGCTAAAAACTTTGTAGAACTGTGAAAAAATTCATCAAATCTACATCCAAATTTCACACTTATTTCTCAGAACTTTTAAATTTTTTTCGAGTATACAGTTTTATAGCCTATTCAATTTTGGTGTAATAAAAGTGCAAGTTTCAAGTGGCAAAAATTTACGGTTGATTTTTTTGAATTTTTTTGTCGCATTTGGTTCCATACGTACATACATATGTATGTATATCAAACCTGTCTAAGTCCAACATTAAAAAAGTTTGGGAAATTGTGGTTCTTTTCTTGCTGTCAATTTCGAGTAGCTTTTGCAAAACTGCAAAAATGCTTACAAAATAGTAGCTCTTGGAAGCATTTTGCGAAAATAAAAAAATTTTATGTTTAGCCAAATTCAAAATAAAGAACTCTTTATGTTGGACTTAAGCACGCTTGAAAAATACCATATGAACTTAATTAGTCTTGAAGCAAAGTTTCTTAAGGGGGACTTAGGCAAATTTTTTATCTACTTAAATGACTTAAATGTCATAATCTTTAGTCGCCGAGCACAATATTATTGTCTGGTGTTTAGCTGAGAGAGCGGGAGGCCAGGTTTAAAGTTGTGATCGTGTTAGAGGAGATAGGGATATCCTTTGTTGCGAGTGTTTATATATCGGTCTCAACGAGCTCATATGGCTTACATCATCATGTACATCAAGTCAAACAAACACTTCATATGCCTGATGTGTGTGTGTGTGAGAGAGAGAGTGGGAGAGAGAGAGAGATAGCGCATGATGTAACCCTTCAACCATTTAATTATTGGAGGACTCCATTGTAGAAGTCATGCCCTAGCTGCCGTAGGCTGCTGTGCAATGAACTCTGATTTATTCAGGGATGCATTCATGCGGAGCCGCTGTGTAGCTTGCAAGCCGTAGCTTCTTACTACCATCTCGAAAATTACTCCGGGAGTGGAATTTTGATCTTTATCTAAAATATATTATGTGGCAGAATTTGCATTCACAATGTGCGCACATTGATAACACACAATCGTGTATTGACAAGACTTACATATTTCTAAGCTATATAGGAGATGTAAATATTTCTTTGATACATAAATCGTTGCCAAATATTTCATCAGGAAAGTAATTTGGAGCACACGTGTAAACGCACTGACACACATGCATACACTTATGTACCCTGTGGGGAAAATCTCTAGTTCTGAACTGGTGCGCTTCTAGTACAATTAGACCTAGTACTGGTTCGCGATAAATCTCTTTTGCATGCAAACAACTGGCGAATTTAACATTGCGACGTGCTAGGAAGTGTTAATTGTCCCACGCTGCATTCCTTTTTTGATAGCAACGAACTAGTCATAAATTCTATAGTTCCGAACCAGTTCTAAAATCGACAGACGAAAGAAAAAAGTATCATGATTTTACGATACTTAGATTTCCAATGGAAAAAGTAACATTAAATAATTTTTTAAAAATACCACATTTCGTTGATTTTGAACTGGTGGGTATGTAGTAACTAACGGACTGCTTCGGTTTTGGCGATAAAGATCTAGTACGAAACTATAAATTTGATTCGCTAGTCTGCGGTTTCCCTGCAGGGTATGTACATAAATACACACAATGACAGGTGAGCATCCAATGCAGTGTTACCACAAAAAGATACCAAATTCCTCAAAAATAAATGTAAAATTTGTTCTTGCGGCTCAAACAAAGTATTACCGTTCGTTTTTATGTCTTGGTTTGTATATCACATTGCTGCAACTGTATCAGTGCTTAATCTTGTCCTCAAGTCAGTCCTACACATTTTTAAACTACTACGTAAATATATGTACGTTCTACTGAAGCATTAGAAAATGGCTATATTAGTAATGCAGATATAATTTTTTTTTAATTGGGAAACTTATATGAACCTGAAGAATCTTTTAATTCAAAAACCTTTTTTCCTATAATTTTCTCGATCTAATGAAAAATCAAAATAAATATACTTATGATCGAACAATGCGTATTCTCTCCATACATTATCGAGATTTTGCAAGTTCAAAATAAGTTGAAAATATAACGATGCAATGAAAAAAATGATCGATAACATTATGAATATTTCTCAGCAAATGCAGATGTTCTTAAGAGCGAAAAACACCACACAAGCGACTTTACAAACCCAACGAGTTATGCCTTTGCTTAAAGCTATTTATGTTGTGTATTGGGGTGCTTGAAAAAAAACTAAAATTCTTTGCTTGAACGAGTCATGTTTGCATGGTATATGGCGAAATGGGAAAAGTAGGAAATCTTTTTGTTCAAAAATTTGCAGAGCAATTTAACAACTCTGTTGTGTTAAACATGGTTGCATTTATTGTCTGCAAATATATCGATAAAAAATTCCTCAAAATAAAAATCCTCAAAAAATACTCAACCGCGCCCGAAATTCCTCACGTTTTGAGGAACTACTAACAAAGTGGTCACTCTGATGCAATGTCCTTTGCTGAAACCACAGTCTCGCTCTCTTGTGGCTGCTGCCGAATCACCAATGCAGCTTTTGCTGCTGCAGCTGGAAGCCAGTAGCTGCAATGCCACATACATATACACGTACATATGAATGTATTTGTACATATGTATAACCAAATTTTTGAAAATGAACAGACAATTCGTTGGCTTGTCGAATGCCGTCGAAACCGTTGCCTGAAATAGACAAACAAGTTAGCGACATGTTTTACTTGTGACAAGCTGCACCGCAACAGCGAGTGCTGCAAATGGAATGACATACATACATATCGTCACCTGAAATGCAAAACGACGTAACAACATCGTAAATGAAATGGAAAAAGTCGTGACCAATATTTTAATTTTTTTTTTCATAAATTGATGTGGAGAGTTGTAATTCGATGAAATCCTTCATATAAATGAAATAGTGAATTTTTGAATTTTTTATTAGTTATGACTTTTTGTATTTTAACAATGATGTTTGTTATGTCTTTTTGCATTTCAGGTGACGATATGGATTGTGTAGTTTTTAGCTTTGTATTTGATGGCAGTCAGTAGTACAGCAACAAAAATAGTTAACTTAATAAAAATGCCTTCCGCGGGTGGCACAAAGAGTATTTTCTAAAATTTACAGTTACACGGCTACAGCCACTAGTAGCACATACATATACATTTTTGGCAGGGGCATATCTACGCTGTAAATGAAAAAGCGTTTAAGTCGGATATTTTTGCTTGTTAAGAGTGAAATGAGCGTTTTGTTTTATAAATTCTGGTCTGATGAGGACAGGTGGTGATCTCCGAAATAGCAGCTATACTTCTACCATTTATAAACTGTTGTTGTTTTCATTCACAAGAATTTTTCATAAAACAAGCCTCAACCTCAATAAAAAGTTTTTGCTGTAGATATTAATTTAATTTCATTTTATTCATTTTGTTGGGCATACATATTATAGGATAGGGCAGCTTGCGCGCATACAATGGGCTGCCCTCTTTGATATTAATAATGCTCATGTGAACCGAATGCCTAACAAGCTCAGCGTCACATCCCTTTCGGGGATGATTAGGTGGGACGTCAGTGGTTGGAGGGAGGTAGAGCAGTGATATTTTTCCAGAATGGATCGTTGTACATACATACATATGTACATACATCCATATGTCCATCAAAAGCAAGTGAAAGTTTTCAATAGTAAATTAAAGTCAAAAGATTTAGCATACATAAAAGTAAGTAT
>NW_016174228.1:10489-11131 GCF_001687245.7 Rhagoletis zephyria
AAATATGTGTGTGTATGTAAATATATCTCACAATGATATAAAAGCATATGCTACAAACTCAAACATTTAGTTCACATACATATGTACATACAAGCATAAGTATATATGTATAACCAAGTAAATGGGGCAATTGGCGATTATTTTTATTGTTATTACAGCCATACGAAATATTCATACGATTACTCCCTAGTAGCGCATTTTACTTTTACTCTGTCATGCAGTACTATGTAGGTATATACATATGTATGTAGCCTTATTGCATGTCATTGCTGTGCTCAGCAATTACATATTGGCAAAAGAGAGTAGAGTCGATGCTGATATTTGATATTTGCAGTTGTTGGTTGGTCTTCAATCAATTCAATTGTTTGCCAGCTGTTCGATGTGCTCGATAACGTGCACATGCATCCAAAAAGTCGAACAGAAAGCGAAAAACAAGCGACGCAGCTGCCTCAGAGCATGTCGAATGATAGGCGTGGCTATAAAATTGAAATACCCCACATTAAAATCATTTAAATTCTATTGTTTTTATCGAGTAAGCCATTTATGAGTGTGTGCGTTTGTGGGTGTCACCAATGAAACCATATGAGCAAATATACGTAAGTGGAATAGTGACGGCGGCGGTGTGTTTGATAGGAACGAGTA
>NW_016174229.1:0-1555 GCF_001687245.7 Rhagoletis zephyria
GTATATCTGCTGCTTAAGCTTCATTATAGGTGGTGGTGATGGTGACACCGATGACTGCTGGTCAACGCTCAGTGTTCCTTCATCGCTTCATTGAGTTGCGTTTTGTTTAGTGCGCACCGCCAACGGCAGCGGTTGTCCCCATAACGACGAACGCGGCGCGAAAAGTGAAAAACAAGCGTGAGAATATAATATCAAGCTACATATTTAAAAATCTATCAAACTAAGGAAAAGCCAAACGCAAAAACCAATCGTTTGCGGAAAAGTGTGCATGGTTGTGTGTAATAACGGCAATTTTTGGTGCTAATCGCGTTCGAATTGTTCGACCGTAAAGCTTATTAAATTTCACTGGATTGTTGTAATGCTTCCGGACATTGCTAAATGCTTATTTTATGGATTTTGTGTCAGCCATTGAAGAAAATCGTGAAATAAATAGGATTATACAGTTACATAAAGATAATTTTCTATTGTGTAAAAGGTAAAGTGGATTCAAACAAAAAAAAAATTAATCCCATAACAACTCAGCGTTTCTGTTTCCGCAGTAATAAGATTAACGATTCTATAAAATCTTTCTAAAAACATGACGTGTAAACTTAAACCAAAACAAAGAAGTTGAGTTTATCAATACTCAAAGGCCGATTTTAGCTACAACTTTAACGTCCGAATGCGTTTTTGGTCTCGTTTAGTATTGCTTTAAAGTTTACCAAGAAGCCACCTTCATAATTTACTTAGCGGCAGAATTGCCGTCTTTCTTACATAATAGGATTAATTTAGAAATAATAAAATGTCTAACATTTTAAATAACAGCCCCAAATTAAGATTTTATCTCCGACGCGCAGAACGAATTGTTTTTGGCATATACCGCCGACAGTCAAAAGTTAAGTTCACAGTTAAGACGTGCAGGTATAACTTCACTCTCAACGAGTAATCTCTGCGAAATAGTAAGGCAGTAGCTGAAAGCGTAGCTCCCGTAAACTCCTGGTTTAGGCGGAGCCATTTTTCTAAGCACAACCACTGAAAAATCTTTGCTCTAAAAATACGTCCGCCAACCGCTGCAACCTGCTGCGCCTGTTTGGTCGCCGGGGAGTTGGACGCAGTGGACGAAGCTACAGACTTGTTAGAACGCCTCACTCCGGAAGCAACAGGATACTTTCTGCTGTCGCCTGAGCGTCAACTACACAGCGAAGCCGTAAGGGAGCATAACAAAATGCTGAGCAAGCAGTTTCTGGTGGGAAGTCACAGACGTGAGCATTCCAACAGAACCTTGCTCGAGGAGAAGCCCCCGCCCAGTCACATCAGAAGCTGATCAGAGCTCAATCTCCACCTATAGCAGAGACGGAGCTTCAACCGTCAAGAGAGACCCGCGTTACTCTGGCCCAGTTACGGTCCGGATATTTATAGCCACCCCAACATCCCCGGCATATGAAGACCCCTACGACACCAACCATCTCTTCACATACCAGCTCAATCCCACTCAGCTAACAGCCCTCTCCCTTTGGGCCGACTCCATCGAAACAGCTCGTTTCTTAGGTCTACCGTTTCTTGAGCTTGAATACAA
>NW_016174229.1:1566-11131 GCF_001687245.7 Rhagoletis zephyria
ACGACACCAACCATCTCTTCACATACCAGCTCAATCCCACTCAGCTAACAGCCCTCTCCCTTTGGGCCGACTCCATCGAAACAGCTCGTTTCTTAGGTCTACCGTTTCTTGAGCTTGAATACAACGATTGATGGACAAACCGAACTAGGTGGGCCTTAGAAGTGCTGCTCCAACAACAACNCTCGTTTCTTAGGTCTACCGTTTCTTGAGCTTGAATACAACGATTGATGGACAAACCGAACTAGGTGGGTCTTAGAAGTGCTGCTCCAACAACAATAAAAACAAAGTTCTTAAGGTACCCTTAAACAGATGCGGTACCTTACGTGGCAGTTCTATCCGCTAAAATACGTGGTACTTATATACATGCCCACCTCACATCGGGGAGAAGCTCGGCTAATAATTAATACTTTTGGTATTGGGTATTGATGGACTGGTATTAGTAGGCGAAAAATGTGTTTGATTGTTGCGACAGTAGAGAAAGATCGAGTACGATCTTCAGTCGTTTTCATTAAAAACAGTCTCACGAAGGTCGACACCAGATGTGCACGTTAAAAATCTATTAAGCGCAATCCACTTATACCTCCGCCAGTGCGGCATAATTCGCTGTACCAAGAACAAAATTTTCTACACATAATCCTACAATGTTCCTAAAGCGANCGTTAAAAATCTATTAAGCGCAATCCACTTATACCTCCGCCAGTGCGGCATAATTCGCTGAACCAAGAACAAAATTTTCTACACATAGTCCTACAATGTTCTTAAAGCGGTATTCTTTATGAAGTAATTAACACCTTCTTCGCTCTCGTCCCATGCAAGCCTTGATCGGATGCCAACAAGAGACCATTATTGCCAACAAAGCTGAGCAGGTCGGACATTTACTGTCTACTCGTTATGTAAATCCGACTTATCCAACGACCTTTTCCCTATCGCACGATACTCTCAAAAAGCTACGTTTTCTGGGTCTACGGTTAAATTACTTCGATGATAATAATTTAAGCACTTTTTTCTTCTCGGTAGGATTTTAAAAATACTTATGTTACCTTCTCTTGCGTTCTATGCAACAAATGCGCAGATTCCTGCATGAGTTTTGCCTAGGCAAAGGATTTCTCTAGAAACGCACTGACTAAGACTAGTCTGGTAGCGCAAACTAATCCCTGCTCTTTANTTAACACCTTCTTCGCTCTCGTCCCATGCAAGCCTTGATCGGATGCCAACCAGAGACCATTATTGCCAACAAAGCTGAGCAGGTCGCAATTTACTGTCTACTCGTTATGTAAATCCGACTTATCCAACGACCTTTTCTCTATCGCACGATACTATCGAAAAGCTACGTTTTCTGGGTCTACGGTCAAATTACTTCGATGATAATAATTTAAGCACTTTTTTCATCTCGGTAGGATTTTAAAAATACATATGTTACCCTCTCTTGCGTTCTATGCAACAAATCCGCAGATTCCTGCTTGAGTTTTGCCTAGGCAAAGGATTTCTCTAGAAACGCACTGACTAAGACTAGTCTGGTAGCGCAAACTAATCCCTACTCTTTAGCGAAGAACTTAACGATGGACTTTAATGTAGATTGAAAACCGCAAATAATCTGAAGAGATCCTGAAAACGAAAAAGTAAAAATCATAATCCCGGACCTCCTATTACTCTAACAGCGTCTACTGTGCTTTTCAACTCTACGTACTTTTAGCCACGATTCCATATTCTGAATGTACAGTACTAGTCCAGATGCTTCGGGAGCAACCACTGCAGCGGAAACCCTCCCAATCTCACTGTCACTGTCCTGTATTTTAGCTTTCGCAGTGTGCGGTTTGGGTACAGTTTTTTTCTAAAAATTAAGCATCTGTAGGCTGGCTTACGATAGTCCAGGTGTTTCGGGAGCAACGACTGCTTCGGAAACTCTACCAATTTCACTGTCGTTGTCCTATATTTTAGCTTTCGGAGTGTGTGGTAGGATACAGTTTTTTTCTAAAACTTAAGCATCTAGGCTGGCTTACGATAGCACATCTGCTTTGCAAAGGTTTTCGGCGATCAGGAGGAGTGTCTGCAACGAGATATTTTGATAAGTCCTTGGTTTAGGCCTCTGTAAATAGTAAATGGATTTTTCGTTAATATTTTCCAGCGTATGATTTTTGGACACCTAAGTCTTCAAAGTCGCAAACATCTAAACAGAAATACTTGGAAAGTGCAAAAATATAACTTTTACGAATAGGCCATGCCTGTTATTAGACATTCTGTAGTTATGGGAACTCTTCACAAATTTTTCCTTCAGCCATACATTGAAAGTAGAAATAACTTCCAAAAGCCTTGTGTTCTCAGACTCGATATTGGACAATAGAGTTTATTTGCTTCCAAAGTCGTCCGTAAAGAAGCGCCTTTTGGTATCGAAGAAAGTACTGAGAAAACAATTTTTGCGTTGCAAGGCGTCCTGGACAAAAAAAAATACACAAACATCAATCCCCTGTATAGTTAGCTTAAAATTCGCCCTCTTTTTTGAATGACCACTTCAGAATTTCTGAAGTAATAAAATTGTCCGTTTGAATGGTGGAAAAGCAGGTTATCCATCTCGAACTCTTACCAATTTACAAGCGCGTCATAACCGCCTAGTTCAGTGTGAAAATGGCCATTACTTTCACAAATCTATTCTATTTAAGTAGCACTTACCTTGCGCAACCCTAAACAAATCCTTAAAGCACTACCGCTCAACCATTTGTTTAAGTATCGTAAGTATTTTTAGCAATCACTATCGCCAACAAATCGCCCCTGCCCCCAATCTCCACCCCACAATTGCTCAACAAACACATTATTCGTTCATCGCTCGAATGCGCAGTGACATTTACAAACGCTTGCTACGTACAAAAACGGAACCCGATGTTCCATCATTATCAACAATGATGGAAGTGGCATCAATGCGACCAAGCGTATGACATACTCGTAACAAGTGAATGATGTACGCACGGTTGCGGTGGAGGGAGGGGAAATGAGACATTAATAGTGACAGTGAAGGTGTCGTCCGTTGCCGCCATTGTGGTTGTCGATTTAAGTGTGTCTCCTTCCCAGAATTCTTCTCACTAAGCCGACTGTGCCGGAGGGATGAACGGATGACAGTACAAAGTTGGGCTTGGAATATGTTTGGGACATAAGCAACGGAAATAACTTAGCACCTAACGCGGCCGCAAAAGGTTTTAGCCATGATAAATATTTTCAGCGTGCTATTGTTTTGGTTAATGATATGAAAAGGTTTGATATCATTATTATTTATTTTTGAGGAAAGCACATTAAAATGCTGTGCTGCTGTTGAACATATGCTGAGGATAGCGTCGAACTATTTGCGTGACGCGGGCATGTATTTTACGTGCTTTGCTGACTGTGTGTTTTGGACGTGAGCAGTGGCAATCGGTATCTGTTTGGGTGATGAAGTTTTGGTTTTCAGTTGGTAGTAAATGGATTTTGTTTCGTAGGAAAACTTACTGGCGGCACTTCCACCGATCCGATGAGGATATGGTGTCTGACTCATTTAAGAAGTTTGCAGATTATTTTTTGTAAAACTCTTAAGTATGCTATTTTAAATTGTTCCCCTAATCGGCTGTTGTATTTGTAAGAGTTCCATTTATCTAACATTCTGCTTTATATTCACCTGATTCTCTTTCATTTCAGCAAAATGGCTCGCAGTATCAGCTCTCCGCTCTCTCTCTCAATGCGCTATCATTCTGTTATCTTTACCGCTCTGTTACTCGCCTTCCTACAGCTCTCCGTATTCGTTACACTAGCCTCGTCGTCTATCGCTACCGCTGCGCCCACTCTGATCGGTGCCGCCTCGGGCACCCAGCTCTCGAGCAGCACTCCTCAAACCGAAGCGAACGCCAATACCATCGCATCGTCATCAGGGCATGAGCATGGACAATCCACAACCTCCTCGCCACTTGCGATACTTAGCGGTGGTTCTACTATAGAGCCCGTGGCTGGCGCCGAAACGGCTTTAGAGTCCGTCAGCACTGCCGCTCCGACACCATCCACGCCAAGCACCACCACAACCGCCGCTACGACTACGCCCGAACACGACATCATCGGCTCACCGGGCCCGGACAAGCGTGAACAGGAGGCCATACTGAAAGCACTGGATTGGTTGAAAGAGAAACGCGCAGCTGACTATGGTTGGGGCAATGATACACATGTCGTCATACTGGCCAAGGAATTGTCTGGCGCACGCGATCCCACAGATGCCGATGGGCATTTGCAAGTGATACAAGAGCTGGAGGATACGCTGTCCGTGAAGGAGATGGAAATTGAGATATTAGCAATGCTTGATCGTCATCACACGCTGCCGAAACCGCTGAATCTGGAGAAACTTGCTCGCTACGTGCTGGCGCTTGGCTCACTCTGCAAGGACCCAAAACATTTCCACGGTCATGACTTGGTCGCCACGCTGCAGCATCACGAGCCGGCACAGGACAATGAGTTCGCCTTGGCCACGCTGTCGGCGTGTAGTGCTGCTGCGCATGTGCGCAAGCGTCAGATACGCCGGCTACTGGATATTGCAAGTGGCGTAACGGACCAAGGTGTAGACACAATTGCGATGGTTATATTGGCGCTGCGCTGCATTGTGACCGATCATCGGCATCGCCATCTACAACACTTTGTACGACGGCCTGCCAGAGGATTGGCCAGTTTGCAGGATCCACGCGGCAGTTTCGGTTCGCTACGCAGCACTGCCCTGGCTATGCAAGCACTGCAGGACCTTGAGCATGATCCGGCTGGCTCGTGGAATCGCACTGCTGCTTCGCGATGGATTTTGGGTCGACAGCGCGAGGATGGTGGTTGGACTGAAGAACCACTGCATGATGGGCAGGATCCTGGCATCGGTGTTGGTTTGACAGCGGATATAATATTGGCGCTTGGCTGGAAGGGACTGGGCGCGGTGCGTGCGCTACAATGCGATCATGTGATACGCGAGAACAGCGATCCAGCTTCAGGTAAGTTAGCGAATTTTTATTACGCTTTAAAACATAATAGTAAATACACTCCTCAAATACATATATGAAAATTAAAAAATAAAAACTATACAAAAATAAACCTTACGATAAAACACAACAACAAAAATAAACCAAACAAAACAATTGATAATAAAAATTCGCAAAAACCACAAAACTCACAATTAGAAAATGGCGAACCAAAACTAGCTGTGCCCTACGGACTGACATCGTCGGCTGAAGAATCGGACTTGAAGAATGTCTCCTATACATATACGCTG
The DNA here is from genome assembly GCF_001687245.7 of Rhagoletis zephyria. Classification (NCBI taxonomy): domain Eukaryota; kingdom Metazoa; phylum Arthropoda; class Insecta; order Diptera; family Tephritidae; genus Rhagoletis; species Rhagoletis zephyria. The sequence continues at coordinate 6,821 of NW_016174229.1, forward strand.
TGGGTGGGCTCAAATGTGACGGAAGCATTCTCACTCTCGCTCATTTCACCAAAGAACACCAGCTTCTTCAGGGCCATGACACAAGCTGCCGAAATGGATCCGAGGTAAAAAGCTGAGAATATTTAATTGAAGGGATCTTTATTTCCTATGATATAACTGTGTGTTATTCCAACAGATTTACTTTCGAGGCGCGCGAATGGCCCAATGGCCACTATGTGCATACATTGGCTGGAAAAAAGGAGGAGCCAAGGGGGTGAGTTACCTTTTGAGCGTTTTTGAAAGCATCTTGTCTGATCTAATTGCGTGGTATTTGTAGGTATAATTACTGGCTGCTGTATCGTTTGCCCGAGCTACCCGATCCCAATAATGCACCTGGTAATCAGCTGATTGCACCAGTCGGTAAGTAATTTTTTGTTCGCGGTATTTCAATTACTTCCCCTCTGGCAGTTCAACTAATTCGACGAAGTCCTTGTGGGTTCTTGCTGAAGTAATAGTCCTTTACTCTTTTTCTTGTCATGTTCTTGTGGAGAGCTTGGGCTTAGAGAAAGCAGAAATCATTCCGTTTATAAACACGCGCTTTGTTGGTAAACGGATGAAATAAGGCTTCTTCCAGCTTCCATGATTCTTCTCTGATTTTCAATAGGTTCAGCCATCGGTTTAATACGAGCACCTTCTATCCGCNTAAAGCAGAAATCATTCCGTTTATAAACACGCGCTTTGTTGGTAAACGGATGAAATTAGGCTTCTTCCAGCTTCCATGATTCTTCTCCGATTTTCAATAGGTTCAGCCATCGGTTTAATACGAGCACCTTCTATCCGCATTATTCGTTCAGTAAAACGCGCCGAGACGTGGAAGGCTTCATTATCTTTTTATTCCCTGAGGACCTGTAAACTCCAATAGAAGGGTAGAATCTGAAACCCTCACCCCTTTTCAACTACTAGAAAGCAATCTGATCAATCGGTGTACGTATCCTACTGGATTTACTGAAGCATCCAAATCAGTAGCACAAAGGCCTGAAAAAGGGCCAACCATATGACCCGCGAACGACTTCATAAAAAGGCCGATAATACTGGAAAAAATATTGTTTAGTCAAAAAGGCTTGCAGTTTTAACAGACTCTTATTAAGAAGCCGAGATGAGATTATCAAATACTGAAAATTTTAACAAACCAAACGACAACTTAAGAGAAGGCAGCATGGCAACACAAACAATGTATTCAGTTCGGCTAGAATAGAGCAGAGCCCTCCTATAGATTATGAAAAAAGTTTGACCGCAAAAGATTATCTTTTTAGGTTGGAATTGTTGCGGCAGGGCGCGGGCCAATAGGAAGCATTTTAAGTTCCCAGAACGCAAGCTTCGGTCAGACTCTCACCTCACCGTTTGGACACTTTAAGATTCTTGAACATTCACACTCCAGGCCCGACAAAACGGATCTCCTTGTATCTAACCCGTCTCAAACACTCCCTTTTCCATTCACATCAACTCAAGTTGGATAGAGGACCCGGTCGATCTCTACACGAAAGGGTCGGTGCTTAACGGAAGCGTCGGTAAAAGATTACTTTTGTAGGAAACTCTCCATAATTTCAACCATGGCAGATAGAAAGAAGTTAGTAGACATAGGGCTCAAGTGTGTGACAGCAAAAAAAGTTAGTCGGTAGTTAGTATTATGGAATCACTTACGCTGCGTTCACAACAAATTAGTTGGGAAATGTTTCACTGACCTTTCGTTTTCGTGGAAATAATATCCAGTAAACGTACCAAGTCTAAGTGATATTGCAGGTAACTGCAGGTCTGATGAACTGGATAGAGAAGGCATCCATAAAATGGGCTCACCAAGCAAAACTCTTAAACTTGAGCATGCACAAGTGCCTGAACTTCCGACCCAGAAATTAGTGGATCAGCGAATACCGAAATTTCGCTAATAGCGGGAGCTTTGATAGGTCATAGGTGGAATACATCAAACTCTGTTTGCAATGTTAAAGTTTAGGCACCAGGGCCCGTCTCTAAGATCGACATAAGTTGCCTGAGATAATTCGTTCTTGTCCCACGCTCGGATTTAATTACTTAATTTAATTTAATTATNGAGTTTAGGCACCAGGGCCCGTCTCTAAGATCGACATAAGTTGCCTGAGATACTTCGTTCTTGTCCCACGCTCGGATTTAATTACTTAATTTAATTTAATTATTAAAGTTTTTCAGGATTGTTTTTAGAGTTTTCTTAAGCGAATATTTTTTTTATTTCTTTTACTCTTTTTCAGGCGTTGATGAACTCATGGTCGAGGATGGTGAACACTATCTCTACTGGTACAAAAAGCTCTAAGCTGTCTAAGCAAGACTCACAAACAGCAATATATAATAGACATACGAAGAAGAAGCAGCAAATGGGCGAAAACGAGAAAAAATAACTATAGAGTTAAATAAAAGCAAAATAAATATTAAAATGAAAATTATACAACCAACCTACATACAATATGCTGCTATCCATATACCAAGAGGCCATAAATGAACAAGCAAATGCGAATACAAATATACACACCAAAATATACATAATAAATTTATGATAAACTACAGTTTAAGCCTAAAAAAGACGATTCTAAAATTTAGAAGCAGAAAAAACAAAAATTAAAAAAAAACAAAAAGTAAATAATCAAACAAAAGTTCCGCGCTTTAGCAATGGCAAACGCAAAATTCATACATAAATATAGCAAAGCAAATTATTTATATTTAGAAATAAAAACTAAAATAAAACCGAAGAGAAGGCATAAAAACTGATATTAAAAACAAACACAGCAACATTGATATACAGGAGTAAACAAAGAAAGACAACAACAAGATTGATAAATTAAAAAGAATATAAAATAATAAATGTTGATAAACGTGATAAGGCATGTGAAGGATAATATTTAATAAGAGCAGGTGAACAAAGGTCAGCACTACCAGACACATACACACACACACACACACAGAAAAAAAGAAAAGGATATGCATATACAGCAACACAAGCGCAGACACAAAGTAATTTACACACACACACGCGCATACATACGAGTAATACACCCCCATAAATGGATAGAAAGTAATTAATATTAAAAATAGAAAGCAAACAAAATCGAACGTCCATNTACAGCAACACAAGCGCAGACACAAAGTAATTTACACACACACGCGCGCATACATACGAGTAATACACCCCCATAAATGGACAGAAAGTAATTAATATTAAAAATAGAAAGCAAACAAAATCGAACGTCCATGTTAACTCAGTCGTGTATATACATAAGTCGTATCGTCTTTATATGATAATAAAGGGTGTTACATTCACATATTTATACACAAACTAGTAAGCGCGCTTTAAAGTTATTCGATTTATTGTATTAAGCGTAGTTGTTTTATAAAAGTGATAGCTACCCTATTATTTGCACTTTGTAGTGTCCGTATATATACCTCCTTCTTTCACCGCACATGAAAATCAATCCCTCAAAACCCTATTTTTAGCCAACTCCATATATGGTCCCAGTCAGGTAGCACAACCTAATACTCAGCAAGTACATAATTTTTTATTGCTTACTATCGCAGTGAGCATCCAAGAAGACGTTTTCTTAAGGCGTACCCTCTTCCCAGGCACGTCAGAAGGCATATTTTCGAATACAAGGACACGTTCCACTCGCACCTACAACAACCTTTGAAAACGACAGTGCACGTACCGTCAAGCCATTAACCATTAATGCCGTTATTGGAATCCAATCACCACCAACAATCGTAGACAGAGAGCTTCAACTGCTGCGTGGGACTCGTGTTACTCTGGCTCTAATTAAGGTCTGAACTCGTACTTATCCAACCCGATCCTGACATTGGCTCAACCCAATTCGAAACGGCACGTTTGCTGGGCCTACCGTTAGTTGAGCTTGGCGACAGCGATTGATCGATTAACAGATTTAGACGCGGCTTACTAGTATCGCTACAATAAAGCATTGGGATTTTTTTTTGCAGACGCCCCGTTTTTTCTTTCAGTTACATTTACATCAGAACTGATATGGTTCGGCTCAAATCTATTAACGTGAAAACGCGAAACGTTCAAAACTTTTTTAGTCTCTGAAATATACAGTCTCGAGCCGCTACATGTCACTTCGTCCCATGGATGGACCTTTTATCCTACACCTATGCAGATTTAAAAGGCATTGTGCCGATGATTACAGTTTGTTGGCCGTACAGTCTACAATTGAACTTTTCATTGCCAGACCATTACAGCTTATTTCAAGCTGAGCTTCAGCCATGAACTTGAAAGGTGAGGTAGCTGCTCATCCACAGTAA
>NW_016174230.1:0-11130 GCF_001687245.7 Rhagoletis zephyria
TCCAACACCTTAAAATGTTCTTTGCGTTCAAACTAAAGATTTCTTATTATTTCTTCGTATGGCATCCACATTTTGATATTTCATATAACTTGCGTATAAGTAAATAAAATTTGACATTTCAAGCAGATGGTAACCCTGTTCAAAATACTACAACTTTATGAAACCCCTTTCGTTTGGCACCCATATGGTGATATAGACAAATTTCTCTTACCTAATTCCCTTAATTTAAATTGAATTTGATTTTTTAAACGGGTGGAAACCCTCATATAGTTCAGTTAAGAAACAGCTTTTCAAAACCATTTCGATTGATACCCATTTTCTCTTTTCAAAAGACTAAAACCTTATTGCACATCTGCCGTCCAAGCCTTTTAATATGACACCTCACTTTGGAAAATCGAACGAACCGTGCAGATATGATGGCACTGATTATTGCATAATTTAAGTTTAATTGTTCAACAGTAGCAACTCTTTTTGAAAAAAAATAATAAAACCAGTTTGCACATCTACAGACTAAGCGCTTTAATTTGACACCTCATTTTTGGCGCGAACGGTGAAGATCTTTTGTCCTGGACAAAAAATTCCTTCGCGTATTATACATATACCAAATAAGACGTACCACGCAGCCCGTTCATAGTTTGTCTAGCAGTGTGCGCAGTCGATCCATCTTGTTGGAACCGCAAACTCGGATGCTGTTCTGCCATCGGCCACAAAAAGTTGTCAATTAAAGTTCTGTAAGAAGCCCCAGAAATCCTTTTTGGCGTTTCATCTTCATTCTCGAAGAAATATGCAGCGTTGCCAGTTTTTCCGTTTTCCGGCTAGTTTTAGCCGGTTGCGATAGCCAACAGCCGGAGAAATTTCGTTTTAGCCGGCAGCCATTTTACAAAAAAAAATCAGCCAATTTTGCTATTTGCCTTGTTTTCTTAAAGTGCAAATATATATGTTTCCATTTTTGACTAAGAGATCCAAAGTCTGTTAGAAATGGCTACTAGTCTCATCACAGAGAAAATTTTCATGTCAGGCAGGGTTATATAAAATTGGGCCGATTTCGGTTATTTTTATTTTAAACGAATATATATTTTCTAAAGAAGTCCGTAGCGGGGATTTTCTTCATAAAATGTTTGTTAGATATGAATGTCTTAAATTTAAGTGTTAAGTTTTATTCGCAAACTTAAAATATAACGAATTGTTTCACTGTTTGCTTAACACGCGTTTATGTTTGGATATAGTGCAAACACATAGAATAAATATTACAGGTATTGTCTTACCAGATAGCGCATATTCAATTCGCCTTAATTACAACATATCATTGTTGCCCACGCTTAAAGGTTTAAGGGAAAAATGGATATATTCAAACACTAGGAACATATATTTATGTATTTTTTTAAACAAACTTTTTTGCTGAGAACTTATTTAACTTCCAAATAAACGAAGACCAACTTGAATTAAAAGAACCAACACTTAAAAGCGTCAAAATGAAAATAAAAGAACACAAATTTCTATGTAAAGCAAAATCTCTGGGAAGACAATAGGTTTACTCGTCGAAAATCCAGCGAGAATTATCACTCAAAATATCAGATAGTGAGGAAAAATGCTAGAGTCCTCGGTTGCATTTCAAATATAAAAAATTTGTATAGAATTTTTAAAATATGGTCAGAGGGGCCCAAAAACAGGATCTACTACATGTATATTTCTTGTTTGTCCGACTTTCTTCTACATACGTTTCAATTTTCGTGTCATAGTAACTGTCGGTTATCCTAAATCGGCTCTGGTTGAGATTGCATTCCGATTACGAATACAGCCGAATTACGAATTTCAGCCGAGTACCTTTCAAATCATTGGAATTAACTAAATGAAATAAGTAAACCAGTATCTGCTTAAATTTTTCGTTTAAAATCGCCCAAGTTTGTAAATTTTTAAATTTAACGAGCTTGTTTATTCAAATTATCGTCGAAAAAAAAATCCACCCATGTGCCACAATCATATGTTTTTCCTAATTGCGAATTCTTGCTGGCAAAATTTTTTCCGGCTTGAATTTGCAACTCCAAGAACTAGTCTTTCTACTTGCGATTTATTTAAATAAAATTTACTTGAAGCAGTTTAGTCGTTTTTAGCCGGTTTTTTTTACCAATTTAGCCGGATGGTCCAAAAAGTTCGAGCAACACTGGAAATATAGGCCGATAACTTTTCGGCCATAACACCGCACCAAACAATGCATCTGGGTGGATGTAACGGTGACAGGTAACAGTATCAAAGAAATACACTATGACACTATTTCGTATACTGGCGTGAAATAAAGTCAATCTTCCAATAACTTACAAGTATAAAAATCTAAATTATCGATGGCTTATATATTAAGTTCCCTGTCTCTGCAATTTTCACAAAAACTACTTTGTGATGCTAGAACCCATCTGAGACTTACCTGTCATCACTGATGTTAATTCTGATTTGCAATTTAAAAGTGTAAAATCTTCTGTCAAACGTTATACAAGGTCAGCATTAAAATCACCACCGATGACAGTTATATCTTAGGTGGATTTTGATATGAGAATCTGAATTTTGTGAAAAGTGTAGATAGAGGGTATTATTGAATATAGGCCCTCGATATGTAAAATATATGAATTATATAAAAATTTAAATAAGTATACAAAAAAAAATTTACTAGCGTTATAGAACGGGGGAAACGGGAAGGCGCGGATGCGGGCCGCCGCGAAGCTACGCAAATTAAATTTTTGAAAGAGCAATAATGTGAATAGATTTTATTTCGCTTTTGAAAAGGTAATAATGTCAATTGACTTTATTTCGCACCAGTATGCGAAATAAGTAGCGTTCTTGTACGCGATAGTTTGTACTAGTTTGTACTAACTATCACGTGTTGGTGTTCTTGTACCCAAAAAATTTGTAAGAGAGGGGAAATTGAGAGCGCAAATTCTTTTTGAGGGGAAGTTGCTAGTTTTTACTGGATAAATTGTTGCTAGTAAGAACTTGCAAGTGAGAAAAACAGCTGATTGCATGTTGCTGGGTGGAATTAAAACTAATAAAGAAATGTTTATGAGATTTTCATAGTTGAAATTGACAAAATAAACCTATTTAATTATAATATATATTGTTTTATTAGGAACTAGCTGCGAATAAACAACAAATTAATCAGCTGTTCGTAAGACTAATCAGCTGTTCGTAAGACTTGCAAATTATTACTGGTTTTGCGTTCTTGTACTTTTGTGCTATGAGAGCGAATTCTCAGAAGAGAGTTACTGCCAAGTTACTGGATAATTTATAAAAGAACACAACTATAGTGTCAATTGACCTTATTTCAGTTGATCTTGTTACCTGTCACCGGGTGTAACTGGTGCTGGTGTGTTGCCCTTGTATTTCCAGAGCCCCAAAATCTATAGTTTCGCTTGGAAATGCGCTTCATACGACATCAAAACCTTACCTAAAAAATCAATTTGTGTGGCTAATTGTGTAAAACGAATAGCTTATTGTAGTCGTTGTCATGCTGCAAGTATCCATTATTATTTTTGCAGAAAGAAAATAATAATAATATTAAAAAATAAAGAAGTTATACTTGTTTAACTATGATACGTCGTATTTGGCCCACCCTGTAGATAATTTGTTACGAAATAAAAAATCAAAGACTTATTATTTTTGTAACGTAAAACTTAATTTTATTGTTCGGCTTCGGGTTCGGTGTTCGCCAAAATTCCAGCTTCGGTAATCCCTACAACATACTTATGGATTAAACAAGGACTAGATACATGAGGCACTTAAAAGTAGTAAGGGATTTAATTTTTTGAATTTAAAATTGTGTCGCTATTGCAACTCATGATTTTGCACAATCACCATTCGTTTTCTGAGGCGGGGATATGTATATACAGTGAGCTCGCGATAATATGAACTAATTAAAATCAAGCCTGTTAATTTTTGCGAGATTGTTCAGATTTACGAAACACTCAAGAATTAAAAACCAACAAGTTTCATTAATTAAAAAAAATGTTTTATTTAGAACTTTAAAAGAAACTTATATTCGTTTTGTTTATTACACAAATAAACAAACCGCATATGAAGGGGAACTTCGGGCATTGTGGTATAGGTATTTGTTTATATATGTAGCAAATGTATTGTTTATTATACGAGAACAGTGAAACTTAAGTTATAAAATATGTTTCAGTTAAATACTACTTGTATTCAAAAATAAGTTATTAAAAAAATTTAAAGGAACACAAAAAATACCTACTTCAAAAGTTGGAGGGTAATATGGTATATATGGTTAGGATAATGTGGTATACTTTACCACATTACGATAACGCAGCTGTTATCATCTATATCATGTTGTCTTGGGTCCACTTTCGGATTTCCCCTATTTTTGGCATCTTGAATAATCGTGGTGTTCAAGTAATTAAAAATTACCTATGGAGGGTATTGTAATACCTTAACCGACCTCTTGTCTACCACAATAACCGATTTTCAAAATTTCCAAACAAACTCATACAAAACATAAACTTTCTATTAGCCGAGACTTGATAAACGAATTACAAAACTTACTTTGCAATTTTCAAATTTTTTTTCTAAAGCAAGCTTTTTTTTTAAAAAATAAACTTAATTTCTTGCAGTTAAAACCGAACATGAAGTTATTCACTGTAAGCATTTCCGAGCGAAACGTATGGACATTTCCAATGCAAATAACTAGGGGGTTCCCCAAATTACCAAGCGCTTGAAATTCGTTAGAAATTTTTAAAAACGAGAATGTTCATATTTTGGAGCTTTTGCTTAAAGTTCATATTTTAGAGTAGTCAATGGTAGCGAAAAAGTGTTCATATTTTGGGATGTTCATATGTTAGGATGTTAATATTATCGCGAGCTCACTGTAGTAGTTGAACTTCTATACCCTCACTGTCAAATCTTTGTTTTGTTATTCCTGTAATTGAAACAGACTGGTCTCATTTGCTATTTAAATACAGGTAGGTATGTCTGTATGTATTTATGTTCGCGTGTGCATATGTTTATGTACTGCTCACATCGTACCCTGAAAAAAATGCGATTAATCTGGGATGACTCCGGGAGCAATCGCAAAGGAAGGTGCGACTAATACCACTTTTGATCTCCTTATGTGAATGAACTGTTCCCTGCAAAGAATTGTGCGACTAATCTCTAAAGAGATTATTATTGCGAGATTACTTTCAATCGGCATGATCGTGACCCGGGATGGAAAATCGAAATTTCAAATTGTACCTAATTTGACAATAGAAATGTATTTTTTTGCTGTCAAATGTACGTAGAACACGATTTTGTTAGCGTTTTTTACTATTTTCAGACTATTGGTAATAATTTAATAAATTTATACATTATTTGCATTAACAAGAAAGTAATTAATGTATCAATACAGTTGAATTAATGTTCATAAATATTCAATAAAAATATGTGCATGTATGTAGATTGGGGTGGTCCAAAAAAAGTAAAGTCGGAATTTTAATGCTCTCACCTTCTAGGATTGTACTATACCAAAAAAATTGTTTTTATTTGGAAATCAAAAAATATTTAGGGGACGCTCAAAGCACTCACAGTTTTCCATGTATTTTATATGGGGAAAACACGTTTTCGTAGAAACGGTATAGCATTTTTGAAAATCAATATTTTTCGATCGAATAACTTTGCTTCTCTTTTGGAGATTTCCCATAATATTACTCAATTGTTTATTTAACCATTTTATAACATTAACAATTTCTTATATGACCCCTAAAACCCTCAAAAAATTCAATGGGGACTCATAAAAATCGCTAGTATTAGAAATGGTAAAATAAACAATTGGTTAATATTATTGACAGTCTCTTAAAGAGAAGTAACGTACGTTTCCCGATCAAAAAATATTGATTTTACAGAATTCTATACAATTTCAACGAAAACTTGCTTTTTTCCCAATATAAAATACATGGAAAAGTTTGAGCGACCTATAAATATTTTTTGATATAAACAAAAACAGGCGTATAATTTTTTTCGGTATCATTGACTTAAATAAATAAATACATACATTCATTCTTTCGTTTTATTTAACCCTGCTTATAAACTGTAAGTTTTTAGCAGGTTTTCTAATAGTTACACTTGAGTTTACATGTTGGAGAATTTCATAATTATTCAAAAATATACTGAAAGTGCAAGTACTTAAAAAAGTATTTAAGAATATGACAGTAGTTTACACAATTTATTCATTTAAGTAATATGTTGGTTCTGAATCGCAAACAGTTCACAACATAGAGGTACACCATGCTGACTGTAAATTGATCAGTCGATTGGAATATATGCATTGGATAGCTTTCACACTCTTTTAGAAGTGGTCCTAGGTAGGTCCCCTAGGTCCCTAAAGGAATAATAAATTGTGTACTTGAAGAGCAGATGCTCGGGCTTTCCATTTGACATAGATTATACTGCGCACATTAAGTCTTTGGAACTATTTTGTAAACCAGGCCTTTGACACAAAACCTTATGTGGTACTTCATGGACAAGCGAACTTGAACTAAAATTTTACTCAAAATTTGACTTTCTTATCCATCCTTGCAAGCTAAATAAATTCCCGCCAGAGTACATTTAGATTACAGATATTTCCGCCTTTAATTACAGTATATTTTGCTTAGCTGCCCATCTTTCTTTGCACGAAAAACTTGTGCACTTAACAGAAAAAAGCACTTAAGCGAATTTTCTTTACTACTTCAATGAGGAAGGTCTCCGAATCGCTATGAAACCAATTAATGGAGGAGCACTTTCCACGTAGAAATTACTGCAATCGAAATTTTTACCGAATGGTATCTAATTATCTATATAACTACATTAATTGATAGCCATTTTCGTTGTTCTGCGAGATGATAAAAATAAATAAAAGCTTGTAAAATTAGGTAATTGTAGGACCAGTGCAGGTAAACCTAATACTTTCTTTGATAGTTAATATTAATTGCACAATTTTTATGCNAGATGATAAAAATAAATAAAAGCTTGTAAAATTAGGTAATTGTAGGACCATTGCAGGTAAACCTAATACTTTCTTTGATAGTTAATATTAATTGCACAATTTTTATGGCAGGTATCGTCAATGTGCAGGCATGTTGAATGCATCTATCGGAGGAGTTTCCTTATAAAAGTTAAAAATAATGCCGCTAGTGCGCATTTTAGGGTAGATATCTTAAATGTGCACTTAAGCATAAAGGCAGCAAAGCAAAATATACTGTATATTCTTCCGCTCTTTGGACTCATTCACAATTGAAATGGACACAAATGCAGTGGAGCCACTTTGCTAGAAATCCCTTAAAACATGAGGATTTTTTCACTGGTCGCAAAGAATTTAATAAAGGAACTTGGCCATTTTTTAAAGAGTTTTTGTTGCCGCAAGGTCATGTTCACAATGATATATGAGTTGCCATTTTTCCTTGTTTACAAAAATTTTCTTATTTTTTCGCNTTCCGCTCTTTGGACTCATTCACAATTGAAATGGACACAAATGCAGTGGATCCACTTTGCTAGAAATCCCTTAAAACATGAGGATTTTTTCACTGGTCGTTTTTGTTGCCGCAAGGTCATGTTCACAATGATATATGAGTTGCCATTTTTCCTTGTTTACAAAAATTTTCTTATTTTTTCGCGAGCAATGTAGTCTTAGATATGGATATTTATTTGGCTATTGCCTTATTGTACCTAAATTGAGCTCAGTGTACCGAAGGTATCTTTTGGTAGTGATGGAAAACTATCGATGGGGCTATAGATAGTATTGATGGTTTCATATTGCCGCCACTATCGAATTTTTCTAAACACTGTCGATAGTTGTATGTTGTTCACATTGTTGGAATTGGACTATAAAAGATGCACATGCCTACATATATATGTATGTTGTGAACTCCTTTGTTTGTAAACATGCTCTTCATGGTTTTTGTTATAAAATGTGTTATTGAAATACATACACGATCTCATTTGGTCTTATACAAGTTATTTATGTATAAACAAATAATCTTTATGGCTTTGTAGTTACGAAATGGGTTATTTAAGAATAAGATTTCTTCCTGGCTGTTGTTGTCTTATATCAAAAAAGAAGAAACGAAGAAGGCGATGGAATCTGTCATATCACTTGCCAAATTTTTCTAGGACCATAAAAGATGGAATCAAATTTGCGTATTAACAAAATGTTGTGCCTAGTTTTACCAATCAATTTTAAATTTGTCGGGCCGTTAAAATTTAAAATGACACAATTTTTTAGGAGATTGTGCTATTTTAAATTCTAAGTTTGATACATTTTGAAATTGGGTGGTAAAACCGGGCATTAGTGTTATATCTCAACATATGTAAGAAAGCTTTCGATAGTATCGATAGCATCGAATATTTTGCACTATCACTATCGAAAATATCGAACTATCGATAGTTTTCCAACACAAATTTTTGGTTCGCAAAAGTCGGAAAAACCCAGTGGGAAAATGTAATGTAAAGATGAAGAAAAGTGGGGCATTCTTTTTGCATTACCTGGTATCGAGAAATGAATGTGATTCAATATGAAATTTTTGGGACTTTTTGAATACATTAACTGAATACATATGCTGATTACATATTAAACAGTAATTGGATGTAAAACTCATAAGAAATACATTTGATTATTTATCACGCATGGAATGCATTACTATTTTTCCCACTGGGAAGGTACAATTTTACCTACTTTTCCATCCAAGAATGATAGAATACAAGATTGGGCGTTGACATTTGTGTACCACAAGTAAACAAATNTTTATCACGCATGGAATGCATTACTATTTTTCCCACTGGGAAGGTACAATCTTACCTACTTTTCCATCCAAGAATGATATAATACAAGATNTGATTACATATTAAACAGTAATTGGATGTAAAACTCATAAGAAATACATTTGATTATTTATCACGCATGGAATGCATTACTATTTTTCCCACTGGGAAGGTACAATCTTACCTACTTTTCCATCCAAGAATGATATAATACAAGATTGGGCGTTGACATTTGTGTACCACAAGTAAACAAAGAATAGAGCGAACAGAAGAACGAGTTGAAACTGCCAAAGCAGTTCACTTTACAGCGAAAAACGTGTTTTAATTTTGCTAAATGCGAAAATATTGCATTTTTCACCTAATCTATTAGAGAACAGTGAATATTTTAGTGCACTCCATTGCTTTGCAATTGAGGCTGCTTCCGCAAACGTTTTAGTGCACTCCATTGCTTTGCTATTAAGGCTGCTGCAGAAAACTGCGGCAGCATCTCAGCGAGATTGATTGTTTAACTTGCTAATGGAGGCTGCTTGGAGCAGAAGCAAAATTATTGTGAGGAAATGCTGTTAATGTAATAATAAAGAAACATTTCGGGAACGGCTTTGCCGTGCCCTATGTACACAAAATGCAGCGATTCGTTCCAGCGCTACACTGGCATCTACGCTTCTTGCATCTCGACGGCTGTCGCAATTTAACACACATCACTTCATTATATTAGTTTTTACGCAGTCTTCAACTCAAAAATCACTCACAAATTGCAGATTAACACAATTTAAACTGATTTTTCACTTATAATTCAAATTTCTCTTTCGCTGATTTGCAAACAAAGGTTTATTTACAAGTTACCACAAGTGTCAAAATCTGCAAAACCAAAGTAGCGGTACCACTGACGGCGCCACCTTTGTTCGCTGCACCGTGTTTTCCATCCCTGCTCGTGACTTGTACATACAAACATACATAAGTACCCTGCAGTTAAAAGCTGAACCAGTAGGTACAAATTCCGTTATGAACCATAATTATACCAGTTCCTCGTAGAAAAAAGTAAACTAGTTGGTAGAAATTCTAGTTCGAAAACTGTTATTAAGTGGGGAAGTCATACCAGTTCGTCATGGACTATGATTATATTAGTTCTCCGAAGTGAATTGCCAAACCAGCCAGTATAAATACTAGTTCATTAACTAGTATGTGCTAAAGCGACGGCTTACCATTTCGGCGATTTCGAACAACTTATGCGATCAGCGACATCTGTATTTGAATAGCCACAACTAAAACTAAAATCCGGTTAATTGCTTTTATCACAAATGTCGGCTGTGGGGTCAAGTGAAGACTACCGATTCTGGTTCTCAGATCTCAGGTTCGAGTGCGCGTGTAAGTTGTTNTAAGTACCCTGCAGTTAAAAGCTGAACCAGTAGGTACAAATTCCGTTATGAACCATAATTATACCAGTTCCTCGTAGAAAAAAGTAAACTAGTTGGTAGAAATTCTAGTTCGAAAACTGTTATTAAGTGGGGAAGTCATACCAGTTCGTCATGGACTATGATTATATTAGTTCTCCGAAGTGAATTGCCAAACCAGCCAGTATAAATACTAGTTCATTAACTAGTATGTGCTAAAGCGACGGCTTACCATTTCGGCGATTTCGAACAACTTATGCGATCAGCGACATCTGTATTTGAATAGCCACAACTAAAACTAAAATCCGGTTAATTGCTTTTATCACAAATGTCGGCTGTGGGGTCAAGTGAAGACTACCGATTCTGGTTCTCAGATCTCAGGTTCGAGTGCGCGTGTAAGTTGTTAACAGCGTTGCCACTTGAAAATATTTTTAGGTACCAAAACGCCTACCAAATCAGTTTCCAAACTACCAAAATTTTTCATCATTAAAACGAGATTTCTCGAGTTTGCGGGGTTTTTTGCTACACAAATTAGCAGTAAAAATTAAAACTACACATAATATTGTTTACGGTATTGGTTAATTATTCACACCAACCTTTAAGATCAAACAAAATAAATTTGGGCCTTTAAATAAAATAATTAAGTTATTGTAAAATATGTTAATATCTTTGAGATTGATTCAATTCACATCAAACAATTTTTTTTGCATTTCAATAAAAAAAATTACAAATTTAATTCAATTTGCATGCCCTCACCCTTTTTTACCAATACATTTACACTTTGCAAATTGCCTATCATCAATTTTTCTTTCAACAGCTAATCAGTCATAGCTTTGGGAAGTGAGTTTTTGTTTGCAGAAAATTATCTGCTTGATAAAATATAGAAAAAAATAAAGAAATCATATACGTGTAAACAAAGTTAAAGCAGTGTTTTGAACGTGTAAACTTAAATTAAGCGAACAAATTTTAA
>NW_016174232.1:0-11129 GCF_001687245.7 Rhagoletis zephyria
AAATAAAAGTAAAAAAACGTTTGCTTTCACTTAATAAATGTAAGAGGTATTATAAATCGAATACTTAAGTAACTGAAGAATTGTTGTCGCATTACAAAGGAACAAGTTATTTAAAACTGTATGTACTGTGAGTTAAATGTGTTATTGTTTTATATATGGCAATACCTCTGGCCGAATACAATTACCGACTATTCATGAAAGACGGCGCTAAAAGTGCACCTGAAGTTCGACATGGTCCATTACAGCATAACATGTGGCATATATGTAACCAGGTCGCTTGCTACCTAGAGCAAAACATAGTCCCATCGGGCCACCTNTACCTCACCGCTAGGGATGCAAATTTTCAGAGCCAACATCGATACATCGATAATTCGATGTATCGTAAACACTAACATCGATGCCGAAAAAAATCGCTCCAAAACTATCGATACATCGATATTTTCCGATGTTTCTCTTTTTTAATAAGTATGTTACAGGTACTTCATGATTTGCAGGTTTTTACAGGAAGCTGTTAACGTACGCCACCTTCCATAAGGTTTATTAATGGCGAAAACCGCTTTACCTGTAAAACCTGCAAATCCTGAAATACCTGGAACTGACTTAATGCTTGTTAAAATTTTAAGAAAAACCTAGTGTCCATCTAAACTGCTACACTTTTAACATTTCAATGGGTGGTTTTTTGAAATTAATTAGATTTCCTTCCAATGTCATAATAGATTTGCTGTTTAAGCGCAGATAATACTTACACGCACATTAAGTCGTGTTGAAATACTGTAACTACGTCATGGAAATCGCCTATGTTCAACGTTGCCAATTGCTTTTATTAAGTGCAGGGCTGCCATCACCCGTAGTACGCTTACCCAAAGGGCTCTGTCCCACGGTTAGTAATTATCACGATATTTGGATCGCGATCCATATTGATGGATTGATGGATCGCGCACGAATGCTACATGTTCAATATTTAGCGCGTCAGTATTTGCATATTTTTTTTGCTGAACGCTTATTATGACGCAAGAAAATATTTTTATTTTGTACGTATAATTTACAGATAATGCATTTATTATTTATGACAATTATTTTAAGATTTGTTCAATTTGTTTTGAAAGATTTTAAGCCCCGAGAGTGGTGGCAGAGCCGATGTTTACATTATGAGAGTAAAAGATGCACTAAAGAAATGTATGGATCGCGTTTTGAAAGTGCTACACGTTCAATATTTATTGACGGTATAGCGATCCGCGATCCAGATTTCAAAATTTTTTAGAAATTTTGCGGTATGGATCACGATCCATCAATCTGCATACTACACCGTCAATAAATATCGCGATACTTGGATCACGTCAATAAATACTGACCGTGTGACAGAGCCCAAAGAATATAACATAAAGATGTGAACGCAGTGGCAATTTTGAACCGAAACTAAATCGATGTTTAAAACATCGTTAAAATTGACATCGATATATCGCCAATTTTACGATGTTGAGTAATTTTCAAATATCGATGGTAAACATCGGTTGTTCCAGTGTGAAACTACCAAACACTCTTTGCCTTGAAGGGAATTTCTCTGAGAAGTTCAAGGCAAAACTATATTTTAACCAATATTTATGCCCATTCGCAAAGAAAGGATGATATTGGAAAAGCTTCCCACTCTAGAAAACGCGTTGAAATGCTTATAAAAATAAGACAAAATGTCCCGACAAGTTATTTTGCTAACTTCAGCATGTTCTTAAAATTGTGTGCTTGTACAGAATATAAAGGCTAAATAATGGGAACAATTCTACTTGCATTTAAATCATTATTTCGCATCACATGGTCGCGTTTCCTCTTATTCCTTAAAATTTATTATTTGCGCTCCCTCATTACCAAGCTTTTATTCATTCCCTCACTTTTATGACATCACAACCGGTTGGTCACAGCTTGATTTGCGCAATCTTGTTTTCTATCACTCTTGCGTTATTAGGCATCTTACACTGTATACGGCTGAGAATAAAAATTCACAATGCGTAGCATATGAGTGAGAGTGTAAGAAAACTCTCAAACACCCTTGTTACACGGGTAAGAATATTCCAGTGCTGAGAACTTATGAGAACTCCACGATAAGAACGAATACCACTCTCATTACTTGTTAGACGGTGAGAATGAGAGTGAAATCCTATTCTCAAGGTATTTACTCTCATCGTTTACGAGCACCTTTAAAGAAGCGAAAAAATTCGAAGGCATTATAACGCTATGCCTTCTAGAACACGTTACCACAAAGAGGTGGTACAAATTAGGGCTCATGATACCGGGTACCCGGTTACCCGGGTATTACCGGGTTCGCGACGGGTATCTTGTTGGAATAATTTGCATTAATGGAGATTTATCTAACCACCTAGCTAACTCGTTACCACAATTGTTTGCGAAGGAGTCCCCGCACCTAGATTTTTGGCGTTTAAATCTTCTCCCAATACAATTTGATTTTAGTTAAATCATCGCCTAATAGTTTTTTCCGCAGCGTTTTGTACATAGCCCAAAATGCTATTTTTTCCCCACCCACCAAATCAAGTTCAACACCCACAATACTAGTTGGAAAAGGAAAATTTTCGCATATCTGTAGCAATACTTAACACAACCTGCAGTGCCACCTCCTTTACCTACAGTACGAAACTGCGCTATAAAATTGTGCCCATTGAACGAAACCGTGTGTCTGATGTTAAGACAATGCTAGCTATCAGTACCACATCTGTATTGTTAGTTTTTAGGAAAATATTGAAAAAAATTACACTTCTGTCTAGATATTAAGGAATTTACGTTAATAAAAATGCATTTAAGGTTTTTAACCATCAAGACATAAAGTCAAGAATAGATTAAAAAGTGCTTGAGATTTTTCCTCATCATTGTTAATTATTTCGTAATTCTTCGAGAATTTTTCAATCTTGGTAAGGCAACCAAAAAATCCTTGCCCAAAAGTCTTACAATCTACATTAATTGTATTAAATTTATTTTCAAAAATAACTGTTTGACATTGCCGAGTCGGCGAAGATAACTTTGAATGAAACTGTTGGACGCATTGCTTCATTGTTTAATTTTAGATTTTTATTGTTTATCTTAGATTTGAGCCTACTGATTATTTCAATTCTTTTAGGGCATTTCTTATCATTGGCTGAATGACCCTCTTCAAGACAATTGGCACTCCTGATCAGTAGTCCCACTGTTTTGACTACGGTGCCCTATGACGGGTCAGTGTAGACATATTCTGTATTGTTGAGATGCTTGGGTGGAACTTTACAGTTTCCTGGCCCATGGGACTCACTGCATTTGACACACCTAAAGGGCATGCTGCAATTACTTGCCACGTGGAAATAGCGTGGACAGTTTTTACATTGTATGGGGGAGTCGTCTTTGAATCCCTTAAAGCTAAGTTTGCAATTGAGAATGCATTGAATATTTTTAAACTCCAAAAGATTGGATTCCCTTGAAAGTTGTACCAACCAATTAAATTTAAGTCTTTTTACGTTTATGACTTTTATATTCAAACCTAAACTATGATAATCGAGTACTTCAATTTCATCGTAAATGTGTGAAAGTTTCTTTATTATTAAAATATATGGCTTAGCCTCATTTGGAGTAAAAGTGTAATGATGAATTTCATTATTTATTAAAATTTTTTTAACTATGTCATACTCTCCAAGAGTTGATACGCTTATATGCGTGACATTTTTATTAATAATATTGAAAGAAAAACTTTTGTGGCCCAATTGTCCACCAAGTCATTAGATTGGAGGTTAACTCCTTTTAATCATTTTCTTTGCATTTACATTATTGACTGCTGCCAAAGAATACCTTGCTTCGTAGACCGTTCCAGGAATACCTTGCTTCGTAGTTGATGCTGGTTTCATCCAGTGGCCGACCTCTGTATGCTCATCTGCTTCCTCATCATCCATCACACTAAAATCAGTTATTGAATGCTCATAGTTGAAATCAGTAATGATATTCTTTTCAGCCTGCGTTATTAGGCTTTTATTAATTCCGTTGTTTATTGTGTTATGCACATTTCCATTTTTAGAGTTTATTGAAACTTCGTAATTTTTTAAACGGTTTTCGAGTTCATTGATTTTCTTAGAAAGTTCTTCATTGAGAACAATTAATTTTTTATTGACTTCCACAATGCTGTCATAATAATTTTTTTTACTTGAGTGTACTTAATCACCGTCAGCCAATTCTTGGCTCTCACGACGGCGTTCCTTAAGAGTTATATGGTGCATAAAAATCATACATACATAGATATGGCAATTCCTCGATAGTATCTAACTTCAAATATGGCCGATAGTGGTCACCATCGATAGTTGCGATAGTGATGTCCCTTCGATACTATCGATAAGTGCCATCGATAGTTTGCCACCACTAATCACTACACTTGCTGGACTTTGACATGCAATTACACTGCACCTACAGGTTGGTGTTATGTTGCAGATTCGGGGAATTAGCTACTGTTGATCATTGCCTGCTACCTTGGCAATGCAAATATGCTGGCTCAGGTCATTCTTCAGAATTTACTGTTGGCCTTGAGCTGCACGTGTTAACTTATATAAATAAATACACGACGTTATTTTCGTTTATTTAAAAATTTGTCGTTTATTTCTATAATTAAAAATATTAGTTATACGGCACTATGTGCCTGTTGGTTTGAAGTTAAAACTAAGACTAAAATATTCTTAAAGCTAAAACTATTACCCTATATACCCTTCCTGAGCCTGCCTACGTGACCAAAGATGCTTGGTTTGCTAGGGTTTGCGCGTGTAGCGCTCGGCAGAAGTATTTGGTCAGGTGAGTGAATAAGCGGTTGCACGTGTTTCGCTCACTAAAGGTGTTTAGTTTCATTAACTAAGAGTTTAGANCGGTTGCGCGTGTTTCGCTCACTAAAGGTGTTTAGTTTCATTAACTAAGAGTTTAGAGGTTGCGCGTGTAGCGCAATTGCACTTTTGGTTGCAACAAGACTCCAAAATATGCGAACGGTTTCTAAGTTTGCAGAATATTCTGTGGGAATGGAATTTATGTAATCTTGTTTTGGCTATGTGTAGAAGTTCATAAAATATTGTGTTAACTCCTCCCTCCGAAATTTCGATCGTGAGTGAATAAGCTGGATTTCACTAAAAGGTTCAGAGAACTTATTTTTTTAATATTCTTTATATTCAGCTCTTTCATGAGTTTTAAGGATAGTACTTCCTCGAATTCTGAACGTGAATTTGAATGTTGGATTAAGGCTATGTTGTTCTAAAGTTGTAAAATTCATGTTATTAATTCTTATGGTTTCATTAAAGATTCTTATTAAATATGATCCTTTTTAATTCCTAGTATTATTATTTGTAGTAATATTTCCTTCGAAATTATTTAAAAGTATTAATCCATTATTTATTTCAACAATATTTTTAACATGTTCCGTGTTTGTTACGGTGCACTTATATGGTTTATTCTTTATTAAATTTCTTATACAATTGTAGTTTTCCAAATTAACAATTTGGGTTTGTTTGCAAATTTGTATTTCATTTATTATTTTACAATCTTTTTCTATACCATAATATTCTTCATTATATTTCAATATTTTTTCAAAATTTATCTTTAAAATAGTTTCGTTTTTACTTAAAGGCTTAATTATAATAGATTTGCAAATTTCTTTACCGGTTTTCGGTAATTTTATCATATAAATTAGTAAGTTCTGTTTTACAGCAATTTGAACGTCTGCAAAATTCAAAGATTCTTCTAACGAGCCAAATGGTAAATTTTCTTCTTTAAACATTTTATTTATTCTATGAGCTTCTTGGTTGGTAATAATAACTGAGTTAATAATGTTCGCTTTATTTAAATGAATTGCTCTTTTAAAATTTTGTAACTCATCTTTGATTATGTCAATTTTAAATTTATACTGAAGTATTAGGGCGGTTTGAAATTCGTTACTTTTTCCTACAGACTTTATTATTGAGTTGCTAATTTGTGTGATATTGTTAATTCTTTCGATAATATTTTTGTTAATTACTAGTTTTTGGTTATTATTTTCAATTACTTCTTGAAATTTACTGTTGATCACTACCAAGTCATCATGGTCAGGATTGCCAGCTATCCATTTCCAGGGTGATCCTATGAAGTCTAGGGATCTTTTATTTTTGTATTTAGGTAAGATGTTATTAATGGTTGCGTTGATGTTATTTATCTCGTCTGTTATAAATGGGTAAAGGCGGTTGTTAGCTGGTATGTTTCTAATGAAGTTTCTGTTTAGTTCTTGTAGTATTGTAGAGTATTCCGTTATGTTTGTCATGTGGATAATCCGGTAGGTCCTTGTTTGAATTTTGCCAATTCCGTCCTCCATAATAACGATTTCTGATTGAGTATAGTCTAACACTTCAACCGAACCATCGCTTAAAATAAAGTTCAGGAAAAAGAGAAATCTAAAAATAAAAATGTACTGAATTAGTTTCGTATGCGGTCTGTGTGAACTATTTTCCCTGATTCTGTTGTTATTGTGGAGTTCCTACTTTCTTTTACAATTTATTCTTTGTATCGTTTGGTAAGTTTGGTACCTACACCATTTCCAGTTGTAAAAGAGAAAGCGTCAAATGAAATTGCGAAAGCCTCATTTGGAAATGAGAATAGTCAATTGTAAATGCGATATCGTCATTTGAAATTGAGAATAGTCAATTGTAAATGAGAAAAGGTCAATTGAAAATGAGAAAGCGTCATTTGTAATTGAGAGTAGTCAATTGTAATTGAGAAAGCGTCAAATGAAAATGCGAAATCGTCTTTTGGAATTGAGAATAGTCATTGTAAATGAGAAAGCGTCATTTGTAATTGAGAATAGTCAATTGTAAATGAGAAAGCGTCAATTGAAAATGAGAAAGCGTCAATTGAAAATGAAACTCGTTTTTATTTAGAAATTATTAAAAATGCAAGTTTATTATGTCCCAACTTGCATATCTTGTAAAGATAAAGCATTTCCATGGAAAGATGTTGCGTGCTGAAATGCTCTCGCGCAGTCTCCTCCGGTGATTATAGTTTTCGCGTCATCCACCAACTTCTCCAAATATTGCAGCCGTTGCTCAACAACGTTTGGCCCATTTATGACTGGGTTTGAGATGTGCCTCTTTACATGCATTTTGATTTTTCCCCAGATAAACGCAGCACTTTTGCACGTCCATTGGAAGCATCAGCTACAGCTTTTTCAATTCTGGAGTGACATGGAGCATTGTCGCACACCAAAATTAAGTCGTTCAGCTGCTCCCAACGATGCAAAACCGATGCTATCCAAGCACCACATGTTTCATTTTTGAAGCATCCCCTCTTTCTGTCGATTGATACCACTCCTGAAGCAGATATTGCGCCAACTAGGTGAATATTAGGCCCTCTTGCTGCTGGCAGAAGTTGTATTGCTCGATGACCCACTTTCGAGCGTCCTCTGGTATGCCGACAGAACAAATTAAAATTTGTTTCATTAATATAAACCACCTGTTTGCCAGCTTGGATACGCTCGTTTAAAGCTGCACGAAAACTGCGCGCTTCTCTTTATTCACCATATTGTTCATTGTAGTTGGCTCAGGATGTATAGCTTTGCACGTGTACATCTGGCCTTCGAGGTAATTGCCAATGGCTGAACGATACATAATTATATTAAACTCACTCTGTACGCGTGCTCGTATTGCAGTCAGAGTAATACTGCGGTTTTCTTCAATCCACGTTAGTATGGAATAAATTTGTTCCTGCAGTAGCATTTTCGGCTTGGCACCTCCTTTTGTTTGGTGCTCACCTCGACCGGATTTTGCCCAGTTCCAAGCAGTTTTGTATGCGATGCCCAGGGTGGTCGCCAGCGTTACCCAATCCTCCCCACGCGTGGCTGCAGCAACGATTCTACTGCGATCTTCCGAGGAGTTTTTCCGATATGTTTTGCGGATGCGTTCTTCAGAATCTAAGATGATGATGAAAACATCATGCTATGTAAGCATAAATTTATTAATCCATGGATATATTAAGTTCATACCTTCGATAACCCCACGACAAATAGGACACGTTCCATTATCGCTGTCTATAATATGTTGAATGCACGGCCGATANATCAGCTTTTTGTTAATGCGGTTCTTGCGTAGGTATAAACAAGGTATATAATAGGTTGAATGCACGGCCGATGAAAGAGGTGCCCACAAGGTAATAGGCGGACAACGGGTTTTCGGGCTTTTTAATCGTAAAGTAGTTTTCCGCCAGTGTAAAACAACTGAGACTTCCCGGCGAAAAGAAAACAGAAGAGTGTTCTGTATCGAGCTACATACATTGATCCGAGACATACCGTGGATACATCTTAGCTTCAGGTCCAAGATCTTCCCATGTTTTTCCCAGTCATTAAAGCGTCTGGTCAATTATTGTTGTAATAAAAGCCAACGGCTTTTCTTTAACCAACTCTGGTCCTTTTAATTAAATTTTTGTCTTTACACTTATTACATAGTTATTACGAGAGTCGAATAAATGGTTTAAACAGATTCAAGAAGGTCATGATGAACTACATACATACATTTATATGTATATAAGTAATTCGTAAAGGTTTTTCGGAATTCGGTCGACATCGACCAGCTTTATTTTCCTGACTTCTTATCTATGTACACACTCTAATAATATGACGTAGCTTACAAATAGCAAAGATGAAGATCATAACCTTCTGACAACTTAAAAATTCCGTTTTCAAACGCGTTTTATAGCGACATAATTGATTAAGCATTATCAGTGATAAGCGACTTGAAATCATCTATTATATATGCAGTACCCAATTAATTTTCTTTTGTTTCTCATTTCCAAATGACGCTTTCGCATTTTCATTTGTGGCTTTCTCATTTATAATTGACTATTCTCAATTACAACTGACGCTTTCGCTTTTTCATTTGACGATTTCTCATTTATAATTGACTCTTCTCAATTACAACTGACGCGTTCGCATTTTCATTTGTAGGGTTCGAACGATACTATCGATATTGAGTAAGCATCGATACTGAGGGTATAAAAATGAGTACTTTAATACTCGATACCTTATTTGGTGATTTTACTCGATACTTTGCAAATTGCTCATAGTATCGAATACTTTTTAAAAAATACACTTTTTAAATTTAAATAATTAATAAAATAAATAAATAATAATAAATTTAATTTTAAATTTAATTTAAATTTAGGATTAAAGAGCTTAATAAAATTACATTTTCATACACTTTTCAGTTTATAAACCTTTTTTATTTTTTATGAATAAGGCGATAAAACTTTACGCAAAGTTCACGAAAATGCAGAATTTTTAGAACTTTTTGGGTATGCAGTTGACTTTTGATCCGACCTTGCACATAATTATACAAAATTGAATAGGCTACAAAAATACATACCCACAAAGTTTACAAAAATTCTTAATAAAATTTTAAATTCGTGAAAGTATATATATATATGTATGTATGTATGTAAGTAGATTTAACGTTAAAATTACTTCTAACGTGAAATTAAGTTCTGCAATGAAATAAAAATCAAATATTTTAAATGTCTATTGTTTTAATTTCAGGAAATAACTACATAGATATACGATTGAAGAATCAAATAATTTTAGTATCCCAAAAAACGTATTTTAATGAGTCCGATACTGGGTAGTATCGATACTTTCTCCCTGATACTTTTAGAGTATCAATACCATGAGCTCGATGCCAGAATGAGTACTCAGTATCGATACCAAAGTCTGAAATTTCGAACCCTATTCATTTGACGCTTTCTCATTTACAATTAACTAATCTCATTTACAATTGACGCTTTCTCATCTACAATTGACTATTCTCATTTCCAAATGACGCTTTCGCATTTAAATTGACGCTTTCTCATTTACAATTGACTATTCTCATTTTCAATTGACGCTTTCTCATTTAAAAATGACTATTCTCATTTACAATCGACGCTTTCGCATTTACAACTGGAAATGGTGTAGTCTTTTATTTTGTNACAATTTCTTCTTTGTATCGTTTGGAAAGTTTGGTACCTATTCTTTTATTTTGTCTAACGAAAACTTTCTCCTGGCCTGTAGTCTATAGTGTCCTTCTTATTTTTATTATGGTATTGTAGGTCTTTGTGTTTTCTTAAGTTTTTAAAAAAATTTTGCCCTGGTTTCTTCTCGATTCTCGCGATTGGATGGACAGGGTCTGCCGAAAAATACGTCAACTGGTTTTTTTCCTGTAACAGAGTGGATAGTATGATTGTATTCGTTTACCGACCATTGCAATAGTTCTTCAAAGTTTTTGTCTGGGAATTCTTGCCTAAGGCATCTCATAATTTCGGATAAAGTTGAGTGAAATCTTCCTACTTGACCGTTGACTTCACTCTTTTAAGGTGGTGCAGTAAAAATTTGTATGTTAAATTCGTTTTCCAACATGAATTTAATTGGTTGTGAGTTAAATATCTTTTCATTATCAAAAACGATGAATTTGGGTACTCCATAGTAAAATATGATGTCTCTTAATGTTTTTTTTTTATATTTTCTTTACTCTTTCCATCTATCATCTCACGGCTAATTTTGAGAATTTATCAATAGAAGTGAGTACTTTGTGTTTGTCTCTAGAAAAAATGTCTATATGAATTGTATGTCCTGCGTATTCGGGTAAGGGTGTAGCGCCGAGTTTTGGATTGTTTGGATGCCTATCATATTTGTTTTCTTTACATATTTTGCATAGTTTTATTATTTCCCTTATTTTTTTCGCCATAGTTGGGAAATAATATGNATAATTCTGTCTTGATCATCTGTATTTGTAATATCTTCGACCACTAATTGTGTGAAGCGTATTTTGTAATTAGCGAAATGTAGAGGGTAAATAGCTTGAATTTTTAGCATGATCGGCTCTGTTGTTTTAATGCCATTTATTATTGAAGGATTTAGATGTTTTTTTAAGAGTAACTTTAGTGAATCCTCGGAAAGGATTTTTTCTGTTATTAGATGTCTATGGTACATTGGAAAAATTATTTGGAATTTATATGAAGATTCCGGACCTTCTGAGATAAAAAGTTGGTTTTTAAAGACGTTTACTGGGGTTTCTACGGGAGATATCAAATTTTGCGGTGAACTATCACTACTGTGAACTGTAAGTGACTTAACGTTTGAAATT
>NW_016174233.1:0-11127 GCF_001687245.7 Rhagoletis zephyria
TATTTACCTAACGATTTTATGCGTACATTTGTAGAAAGTGTTCAAGAAATAGAAGTACTTTCCACGGCGAAAAACTTGATTTTTATCTGTGAAGTCTTCACCTTTTCCAAAAATCCGTTTGTGCTTGGCCCAAAACTCCCAATAGCTACCTACATACATTGTGAACACAACTTGTTTATTTATGTACCTGCAAACAACTACTGCAATTACCTTTTGTATTGTTGCTGTTGACAATTTCTTGTTTTTGCTTTTATTTTTTGTGGTTTTAAAAACTCTAACCGCAATCGTCTACTCCGCAAATAATTGTGGTTTCAAATGTTGTTGTTGTAAATTTATTTTGTTTTTGTTATGTTTTACTGCGGAATGCGCAAGTACACATACCAGCTCAACCTGAAGGGGTTTACATTACTAGAACTATGCACCAGTATTTTACCACCAAAGTCATGGCAACAAATAAATACATTTCACATTTCGTGATACTTCTCATCACGTGCTCATCTACAACTTAATCTACGGCAGAATATCGCGGCTGAGTAGCCTAATTGCAGTGTAAAGTAAGCAGAATAATTCCGTAAGGTGAGGTCCTTTTATCTCTTCACTAGATAGGGTTCGCAAAATATTGGCGAAAGAAGCTGGATAAGGGAGGCTGACGGGATATTGCCTATGCAGATATGAAATCGGAAACTGCCGTGGAAACCTAACAGTGAGGGGGGTATTCGTAACATTAAGCTAAGCCTATTATGTATATGGAGTTCCCCGTAATGGGCTACCCCCATTGGTATTACTAGTGGATTTCAGACCACTCCTAACTAACAGTTCACTTTTGGCTAAGACAGTTGTAAGTCTTTTTGAAATATAGTAGACAAGATAATTTGAAATATTTTGTTTATTCTGGCAAAAAAAATATTCTTCCAAAAAAAAAGCTCCGTTGCCAACATTCATGGTAAAAAGCTCCTTTGCCAGAAAGCACTTGAACATGTTTCAATCGGAATGACCGAGAGAGACCTCTCTGAAGTTGGCAGGACAACATATCGAGCCCTAACCGCCAAAGTAACGTAAGCGACATTTTTTTCAAAATTTTCTTTTTGATGCAGAAATATTCCTAGAGCATCTAGATGCATTTCTGCATCAAAAAGAAAATTTTGAAAAAAAAAAAATTCGCTTACGTTATTTTGGCGGTCAGGGCTCGATATTTTAAAAAATATCTCGGAAACCATCTATTTGACTAAAACTATTTGATAAAAACTAAAAACTTTGTCGCCGAAATGTTTAAAAAAAAATATTTTTTTTTTCGGATCGCCAGTCAGGGGATTTTTAAAATTTATTGATTTTTTTGTTTAATTTATTATTTTTCTTTTTTTAATTTTTCTCCTTTGTTAATTTTTTTTTCTTTTTTTAATCTTTTTTCTTTTCAATTTTTTTTTGCTTTTTTAATTTTTTTTTTATTTTTTCTTGTTTTATTTATTTTTTATTTTTTGCCTTGATTTTTTTTTAATCTTTATTTTCTTTTTAATTTTTCTCCTTTCTTTATTTTTTTTTTTTTCTTCTTTTTTCTTTTTTTCTTTTTTATTTATTTTTTTTTTCCCCATTTTCTAATCTTTTCTTTTTTTTAATTTTTTTTCTTTTTTTTATGTCTTTTTTCTTTCAATTTATTTTTGTTTTTAATTTTTAGATTTTGTTTTTTAAAAGAAAAATATATTTTAATTTAATTTGATTTGTAGAAACTTATTTTATGTATTTTCTTCTATTTTTTATTAAATCTTTATATTCAATTTTCTTTTAACTTTTGGATTATGTTTTATAAAGAAAACATTTTTTACATTAATTTAATTTTAATTTTTAAATTTATTTATTTTTTATTTTTTTTTGGTTTTCTTCTTCAGGAACTTATTTTTTTCGTTTTACTTAATTTACATTTTTTGAATTGAATTTTCTTTTAATTTTCAGTTTTTATTGTTTTGAAAAAAAATATATATTTTTATTTTTAGAAAACACATTGCTAAAAGGCAATCAGAATAATGCAATTTATTTCAATTAGTTTGCCAGAATTATAATTTTTTACGAAGGACTTGTCATTTAAAAAATATCAGCCATATTTACCCTCAAACAATTTATTCATTTATTTACTTTTTGCAAATATGTATGTGCTTATTAAAACTTACATTTACAGCTCACAAGAGGTATGTTTATCAAATATTTACATACATACATACATATCTATTTGCTTTAGCATTTTTTCGCAGCTCACAAATTCCGACAAACGCCTCCAGCTTCCAGCTGTCATGCCTGGGTCAAGTTCAAAGTTATACGGAGGCTGCCAAAATAACAAAAACCAAACCAAATCAGGCGCAATATCAAAATATTAACACCCCCAAAAGTTTTATAAACGCTGCCCAACAGCGCATCCTGATATTCGTACATTCGCAGCTACTAAATATACTTTGACTCAGTACATTAGCACTGCAATATTTTCAAGATCATTCATCAATATGTATTTAGTAAGACGCCGTTGCTGTGGCCGCCTCAAAAGCCTTAGCCCACCTAATAAGCCAAATAAACACGGATCACTCAAAAAAAAAAAAACAGAGGCAATACAACAACAAAGTAGCAACGATTCATTCACTACACTACTTCAACGATTTGGCAGATGGATGCAATGCAGACGACCAAGCATGAGTAAACTGGGTAAAATAAGCAAAATGAGCAAAAACAAAAAATGCCTAAATGTTTATTTATCAAAAAGATTTATTAATAAGCGCTGTGAAGAATTGACGTGAGCAAAGTAAAAAATAAAATATAATATAGTGGAAAAAAGAAAATAAAGTTTCAATAGAAATCGGCGTAAAAACAAAAAAAAAAAATAAATAGTGGGTCACAAATGTTGGTGATGGCTATGAAAGTAAAATTATTAAAGTCGGACAGTTTAGGGGAACTATTTATAATCACAATATTTTTAATCTTATCAGCAACGGAGGTTTTTGTCAACAGTGGTTCGTCACCTCAAGTGCTTGTAAACAACAGTCGACAGTTCAGTTGGCATTTCTTTGTAACGCACATTTTATTAGCGCATATTTACAAATTTTGTGTCATAAAGAGAACACAATAAATAAACACGCAAGAGTTGAGTTGAGTAGAGGAGTGATGATAAGAAAACTGTGTTCAAACGAGTACTTAAATAACAATTGTTCATCAAGTTTGTAAATAAAAACGCCGACCGATGTGTCGACGAACAGTAAAATGTCAATAACAGTATTTTGCAGGTAAATACGCGTAACTACACTTAAAATAGTACATATGTACGTATTCGTAAGAAGTGTCAATATTTAAGTAGACCTCATGCACCTGAGATATGGATGTCGAACCCCAAGGCAACTGACTAACTGAGAGGTACCAACGACCAGCACATTTTTGTCTTTTAATGAAGTGCTAATAGTGGGTTCACAAGCCGTTCTTCGTTCTTTACCCACCTCCACTTGCCCACACGCTGAACAAACATAACGCTCGAGCAGTATCCACTATCTATATGTACATTAAATAGGCGTGAGTGAGTGAGTATTCATGGAAAAATGGAAAAGTACGTATTGCAATGATATCTAGAGAATTTGTGATAAGTAACTAAGTATAAGCAAAGGTAGATGGATGAC
This sequence comes from Rhagoletis zephyria, assembly GCF_001687245.7. Taxonomy (NCBI): domain Eukaryota; kingdom Metazoa; phylum Arthropoda; class Insecta; order Diptera; family Tephritidae; genus Rhagoletis; species Rhagoletis zephyria. The sequence goes on from NW_016174233.1 coordinate 3,645, forward strand.
AGCAACACAGACAGGCAGCGGAGTTAACTCAACAAATTTCTCATTAGTGTAGATAAACTGGTCAATAGACTTTCGAGTTGCGAGTGCTAAGTGATTCACTCAACAACAAGAAAGTGTTTTGTGGCTACCTTGAATGGCACCTACAAGTGCGTACATAAATACGCATACATATTGTAGTATGTACAAGTACAAATAATTCGTTTGCGCCAGGCAAGAATGGTAAGTTACTTAATTACAAATCGAATTAGTTCGTCGTCTTTTTCTGGAATACGTACAGGCAATAAAAGAGTTATGAGTTACATATATTTGAAATTAGTAGCTAAATGTGAGAGAAACATTTTTAAGTGTGGGAAAAGGAAAAACAGAAAAAAGGTACAAAAGGCACAACGTAAATAAAAATAGAACTTAAGAAATATCAATGAAAACTCAACCGAAAATTAATAAGCTAAACATGTAGTGATAAACAAGTTTTACTACTAACGTCAATCGGGGCAATTAGTTGGAAGTGAAGAAAATACAGCAGTGAGCAAAATTAATGCAACTAGAAAAGGGGAAAAAAATCACCTTTGGTAAATTTTTGCTCGGGTATTAGAAATATTTATTTGCGCGAAGCGAAAACAGTAATAATATCGATAAAAATCGATAAGCGCTATTAATTAAAAAATGTATCGATAAACATGTCGTTAAATCTATAAATTTTGATTGCGGTAAATTGTTTTATTTTAAGTACCGAAACGCATGACGACTTAAAAATCAAACAGCAATTTATCGATTTTGGTGATAACACCTAAATATAACGACAATTTTGAAAGATATACCGATACATATTTCGTTAAATATATTGATTACTATTTTAATAAACATATTTATAGCTATTTCGATAAATATGTATATGAATAGTTGCACGCTATTATGTTCTTAGACGATATTTTTATATAAAAATAACAAAAAAATTTTGCCGGAAAAATAATACGAATATTTAAAAAAAAACACGTGATCATTTGTTTGAGTCACTGTATATGTACATCGATCTCAAACAAACCCAAAATTTATCGATTATTATTTCCATGAAAATCAAAAATAAAAATATCGATAATGAGGCAGATAAATATGTATGTCGAAAATTATTATTTTTTAAATTATCGATAGTTACTTATTTCGATAGTAATATTGATAGTAATTATATTGTATAACGACGGTTTTAATGTGGATAACGATATCGCATATGTGTGAGAGTATATTGCCTTGAGGTTTACCGCACTTGGATATCAGAACACAAGCAATGAAATGGCAAATATTCTCTCACTCCACAGGGATTAATAGAACCAGGACCCATCATCGGGCTGCCATGACGTTAGGCGAAATTGTTATATCTAGATCGAAAAGAAAGAGCAGTATTACTTAGACAAGCACGGAAGGTAACTGGCAGGTAAAATCTTTCATGCAGGAAATATCATAAAGGAGAGCCCGTTACCTCACCAGGCGCAATGTAAGAATTGTTACAGGCTTTATTACAAGCCCCTGCAGGGCTATGAAGCACTTTCCATATTCATATGACTAATGCTGGATGTGTCCCGAGAAAGAGAAACAGCCGAGCACGTTATGTGCCACTGGGAACCCCTTTGGTAGATAATCAAAAGACGTGTGCTCTGCCACCTAAATGCATTCATTGTGCCTACTGTGTAGCCTTTACTAGTCCTAGATTTCGCTTCCTAGGAGTATATGGCTTAAATAGTACTCAGCTAAGGAATCACGTGAAGTTCCTTAACGATACGAGGATCAAAGAACACCTGTAACCACATGGTGGCCTATTGCAATAGATTGTCCTTTGTCTCGGTGGTCTGCTTTCTGCTTTAAATGCCATTCGTTCCAATTTTGAAATTAGTTGATCGTTCTTACCGATTTCTCAGTCAATCATTTTGGCCTCTGAAATGTATGTTCAGTCTCGACAGATAGTTTTTTCCATAGATGTATGTCTTTTTTGTCTTTGGGATATTTCATTTTGTGTTCAATGTACTCGAACTCGAAAAGAAGATTCATTATCAGGCACATGAAGATGTACATAACGACGGCTGAGTGAAAGATCGCCCTATCTCGGCAGCCGGTAGGAAAACGCCGGTTCTTGGCTGCACATAATCTTCACAAGACTGTACTAAATCCTCTCTTTATTTACGTATTTTATGCTATAAAAAGAAAAGTAATTTGAAAAAATGAAACAAAAACGCACAGCCGAGGGTCAACAATAAACAATAAAATAGTTAGTTTTTCTGTGCTGACCTACACGCATTCCGTCCGGAAATTAATAATACGAAATGTATTGAGTACGTATGTAAAATTACCCTTTAATTACGCCACTTAACGCATAAATCCCGCACAGAAACAATACAGTTCAAATAGACTGGCGGTCGAGCGGAGTAGTATTTATGTAGTAAAGTGGATTCTTGGTACATAAGTAAGTCATTTTTAGAGGGTATGAAGCTGGCATTTAATAGCTGCTAACTATCAAACCAAGCAAGCAACAAAAACAATAACTTTTTTAACATTTACTACGAGATACTAATGATGATGATGAATGAAAAATTATAGCTTTGCATAAAATTATTTCATAAATACAATTACACATTTTTAACACTTTTTTTATGTGGCTGAGGAGTTTGTGAATTTGCGCTACCAGCTGCAGCGGAATTGCTTATTTTTAGGTAATTAGAGCGTGGTAGAGCAATGACTGTTAGCAAGCACTGTAGTTTAGATATGGGCAGCGCTATGATAAATGAGGTACTTCTGCTTGAGCATGAAAAAATGTGAATATAATTTCATAATTATCTCTTTTTAAGTACTTGTTTAAGAATATTGTATTTAGCGGTTAAGCACTTAATTAACGGACTTATTTAAATTATTAATGAGTACTTGAAAAAGTTACGTTGGAAAAATAAGAAAAAAAAAAGTAAACTGAGTGACACACTTTTTTGTTAAATGGCTTGCGGATAACGCAATCTATTGGCCCACATTTTTTTCGTAGCATTCTGCAATAGCTTTGTAGATATACAGTGCCGAACAGAAGTATTGGCACAGTGATTTTTTCGATAATTTGTTTATTAAAATATTGTTCATTCTACACCAGAAAATATAATAATAAAATCATTAAATTTGCACACTAATTTGCAACTTTTTATTCAGATTTTTTAGAAAAATTCTAAGTATGCAGTTTTATAGCCCATTCAAATTTAGTATATCAAAGTGCAAGTTTGAAGTCGCTAGAAAATCGCGTTGATTTTTGGTAATTTTTTTCATCACGTTGATTTTTGGTGATTTTTTCATGAGTTTTGCACAAAGTTTAGAGGTGTAAAATGAACTATATTTTTATAAAAAAATATCGAAAATAAATTAGAATAAAAAACTTTGCATATATTGCGAAAAATTCACTGTGCCAATACTTTTGTTCATCACTGTATATATACATTTTTGGAGATTATGATACAAAGGCTTAATTACCTAAGTTTTATAGCGACTTGAATTACGAACTGTAGCTGGGTAAATTTAGTAGTCTAGCAAATGGCATAGACAAACATATGAAAAAACTGGCTAAAATTAATATTTGCAATAAAAACTTCAGTTTTAAATTTTTTAATTTTTAGCGATAACCTAATTTAAAAATGGAAATACATACTCCAAAAAAAAAGGATCTTAAAAACGTCATTGCCGATTCAGCAGAAAAGCCATTATCCTACTAGCAAAATATGTTTCACTTAACCGATGGACAATAAATAACTCGCCCACTATTAAAAGTTCTCAAATTATAAATTAAAAGAACTGAATCTAAACAAAAAGCGGATACAACAGAAATATGTATATTTCATGAATTTTTAATGAAATAAATCAACTAATATTGAGTGCAGCTGTACTGATTTGGGGAAAATTAAAAAAAAAGAAATAAATGAAATAAAATAAAATAAAATAAAGAAAACGCTCTCAAATCGGTGGCGAAATTCCATTTTTTTTATGATTGAGTAGCACTTGTAGTTTTAAGATTTATTTTCAGTTGTTTTTGGTTTTAATTCAGAAAACCGCTTTTACTATTTAAATTACAAACACCGGCGAGTAATTAATAAACAAACGCTATACCAACAGCAAATCAAGTAATTAATTTCGTCTCCACTTCCCCTGTACGTACACATATCGAACGAACGAACTCTGCTTACGCCAACAATGAGATATGCCTGCGCAAGAAAAGCATAGAAACAACAGAAACAAGCGACTGTTTTTCTATAAACCAAAAGAAAAAAGAAAGCATACAAAGGTAATTGTAACAACAAAAACAACACGAGCGATAGGTAAAACATTCGGTGGGCAGCTACTTTGAGCGTCTCTTATAGGGCAACATAAAAGGCAGAAGAATTGAAGGGAAATATTTCACCAAGAAAATCGCAGCAAACAACCAACAAAAAAGCAATAAACTTCAAAACTATAAATACATAACACCAAAAGTTCCGCTAGAGTAGATTTTCCAAAAAAAATAATTCGGAAAGAAAAGTAGCCATAAGGCTGGAAGTAAGTCGAGGGAAATGCAATAACAATGAGGAGGAAATGGAGCAACAATGAGAAAAACAAAATTTTTTGGGGAAAGTAAAAAAAATGAAAGGAAATCATTCACTGCAGCTGGGAATGAAGCGTAGAGTAGTGAAATAAAATTTACAAATTGGTAAAATTAATAAAAAAAAATATAGTTTTTGATTCTTTGATTTTTTTAATTTTTAAGTTTAATTTTTCAGGTATTTTTCATAAAATTAAATAAAACAAGCTGAAATAAAAATTACTTTAATTTCCTTCTCGAATGAACTTTTTATTTATTTTTAGTTCTTTTATTTTAATTCTTATTTGTTATTTTTAATCCATATTTTCTTTATTTTATTATTTTTTGTATTTCATTTTATTTTTAGTTTTTGTGTTATTATTTTTGATTTATTTTTGTTGTTTCTATTTAATTTTTTATTTTGTACTTATGTACTTTATTTTTTTCATCTTTTATCTCGTTTTATTTCTTTATTTCGTTTAATCTTTTATTTCGTTTTATTTTTGTTTTATTACATTTAATTTTGTTCAATTCTTAAATTAATTTTGTTCTATTTTTTATTTTATTACATATACATAAATATATATAGTATATAGTATTTTAATTTTTAAATTGTTTTATTATTTATTGCATTTTCAATTTAATTTAAATTAATTTAGTTAAATTTCGTACATTTTTCTATTTTTGAGTGTTATTGTATCACTAAAATAAAATAAAAATCAGTGAAACAAAATAACAGAAAATAAAATACAGTAGATCACAATAAAATTAAGGAATAAAAATAAAACAAATAAAAGCGAGATAAAATAAAAAATTCCTAAATTGACTTTAATTTATTTCGTTTCAAATTTTATTTTCCTTTCTTTTCTTTGGTTTTTCATTTAAATTTTTTTATTTTTTCGTTTACCAGTTTGTTTATTTATATTTTTAGTTTAAATTTTGAATTGTTTTATTTTATATCTGTTATTTAGTTATTTTAATTGTTTAATTTTATTTTGGAATTTTTTAATTTCGTTTAGTTAATTCTTTTTTCCCAAGTTGTGCTTTTGATTTGTAATTTTAGTATTTTAATTCTTAGTTAGTTTTTTATTTCTTTTGCGAATTTTTTGGGCTACTAAATTTACTTTTTAATAATTTTTTATATTTTTTTTTATAATCTTTTATTTTTATTTTTTAAATATTTTTTTTTTGTTTCTTCGTTTTTTGATTAATAAATTTTTTATTTTTAAATTTTGATACATTCTTTTTAATTTTGGGTTATTTCTTTTTTTATTAGGGGTATTCTCGATCCGTTGCGTAATGTCTAGATAGCATAAATAGCATGTTTGGATGATTTTTTTGTTGTTTGAAGCCATTAAATATTTTTTTATGCATATCATTCAAGTTACTTACGTTATTTTTTAAGTTCAAAATGTGTTTGGGCCCTCGAAAATTATTGAAATATTAATCATAATAAATGACAATCAAACGGATCATCTTGTGAATAGATTTGCGCTGTATACTAAGGAAAAAACTGATTAAAAGAAATTGGCTTCACGTCACTATTGCTGATAAGTATTTCCATTATATACTAACAAGTCCAGTTGCTCGAGATCAGCCCTTTTCTTGACGCATTTTTCGTTTCTTCTGATACCTTTATATTTTAACGCACACGGCTCGCCAAATTTCATTGAACCAATCAAATACTTACGCCGATACGAGCGACCTCAGCGCTTAGCAAATTCTTTTTTTTTTCAATTTGCAACTCAACTAATTTCACATTGAATTTGCTGACGAGTGCAAATTGCCAGCGAAGGTGGCTCCACAAATTGCGACGGCCAAGCATTTAAATGCAGTTAAGCGAATTTTGCGAAAAAAGAAATGATCAAAAATAGAAGACATAAAATAAAAATAGAAATAGAAAACAGAATATACCTAAGCGCACATGAAAGTACTCGTACACAAAATAAGTTCAAGTAGAAACTTGTTACCGGCTAATTAGTCATTAGCGCCTCTGAAATGCGATTTTTCACTTAGCAAGTAGAAGAACACCCACACAAAACTAGCCCAACACACCGGCACACACATAAACGCCGGCGGATATTTATACGCTAGAAAAGTAGCAAACAAACGCAAAAACAAACATTATAGATATTGTTCGTACAATCATAAGAGTATACGAGTATGTTTGTATGTATGACATTGCTCAAAAGCCAATGAGTCAATAAATCCATCAACATGTCAGCTGAGTGCGCGAAATCGGCTAAACTGGCCACTAAATTTGGGCAGCAAACAGTCACAGGTGGGGCACAGCTGTGCGCACCAAAATAAAAAAAAAGCCGGAAATTTCTTGCACGGGAAGTATTGACCATAAAAGTCGCTGTCGAGTAGAGTAAATACAGAGGCAAAATGTGCGCCAGAAGTCCACACGACAGCCCACCGAAAATTTCATGGCAAATTACTTTTTTAGCTTTACAGAAGCCGCCGTTGACAGAGCAAAAAATTTACAAGAAACTTCTCTTCATGTAAATTTTGCAAACTGGCTTTTTATGAATGAAAATTTCAGCTAAATGTGAAATTCAATTCACAGTCATAATCGGCTGGCAAGCGACGAAGTGTGCGCTGTTGTAGCCGAACTCGGCTGGTGATCACGGCAGAAACTTGAATTACAACTTTTCCCTTTACAGCACAACTCCGGCAGCTTTGACCTGCTGACTCCCAAGCATCGGAAGCACAAACAAAAAAAAACGGCCACAACGAATGGAAATACAGGATACCCGGTTGTACAAAACCACAGCGCGCGCTCAGCATCAATGGAGGCTTACGTCATTAACTGCCAGCGATTGAAGGGTATCGAGACAAGTACTTAAGCTTGTAGCGTAGCATAAGCATAGACAAATTTAGTAAATCAGCTTGTAACACACTTAGCTACTC
>NW_016174234.1:0-3182 GCF_001687245.7 Rhagoletis zephyria
CGCTTGGTTTGTCAAACCGCTTGTGTGGTGTATTTCGCTCTTAAGAAGTGTACATGGATATAAGTATGTCGAAAATATGAACGCATGTATGCCCATTATGGTGGTCATGGGTGGCCCAAAAAAGCATGTGAAAATGTAAAGTCGGAGTTTTTGTGCTCTCACGCCCTAGAATTGTTCTACACCGAAAAACTATACCCCTATTTTTTTATTTTAAAATCAAAAAATATTTAGAGGTCGCTCAAAGCGCTCAAAAGTTTCCATGTATTTTATATGGGTAAAAAAACAATTTTCGTATAAACGGCATGGAGTTCTTGAGAATCAATATTTTTCGATCGGAATCTCTTCAAGAGACTCCCAATTATTTATTTAACCATTTTTTCATAGCAACTATATTTTCTGGGTTCACCAAAACCCCCATAAAATGCTAGAACATGCAATCAGGGGGTAAATAAAAAATCTTTAGTATTAAAACATTGTTAAATAAATAATTGAGTATTGTTATTGTAGTCTCCTGAAGAGAACCAGAGTTTTAGGATCGAAAAATATTGATTTTCAACAATTCCATACCATTTCTACGAAAAGTTGTTTTTCCCCATATAAAATACATGGAAAACTTTGAGCGCTTTGAGCGACCTGTAAATATTTTTTGATTCATAGAAATATGTTTATTTTTCGATATAGATTAATCCTAGGGGGTGACATTATTAAAATTTCGGCTTTACTTATATTGGACCACCCTAATGCACATACAAACATATGTGTGTCGGTATATCGAATACCATATGCATTCCCATTTCAACTTTTTTCTTTTTGTTGCTTTGGTAAGCATTCATTATTTTAACAATGCCTTTTCTCCTGTAATTCCGTTATGATTGAAAAAATTCAGCATTTTTCAATTACACTTTCAACATTGTTGTTCCACAGCAGACTCAAAATATGTGGCAGCGGTCAGTTGCAGCGGATGTTGCCACTTCAATGGCCTCTCCAATCACCGTAAGCAGCAGTAGGCTTTAACACTTATCATCGTGCGATACTCGTAACACCAACTTTCTTTATCTTACCTTGCTTATATGCTCACCTCTATTTATGTATATTAGGGTGCATCACTGTCTGTACAAAAAAAAAAAAATCGGTACTATTTTTCCATCGGTGATAGAAGAGTTTAATTTAAGCTTTCAAGGATCGCATAAAAATTTAAAAAAAAAATTTTCGGAATCAAAAAACAAAATATTTTTGGAAGTATTTTCAAATGGGTCTAGCTTTCGTTAATCTTAAGATTTTTCCGAAATATTTCGGCAGAAGTCTTAAAATATAATAAATTTTATAATTCCGGCTGAAAAGACACAACTTTTTTTTTGTGATGCACCCTAATGTATATGAATATGTTATATATGTACATATGTATATACATACCTAATATTTACGATAATGTACTTATGTATGTGAGTATTTGCGGGCGTACTTGCGAATTTCCTGTTCAAACTGGCTTCAATGCTTTTATCCAAATATTTTCTGATTACAATCGAGCGATCTTCGAGACATCCGGTATATCAAATATCTATTATAAAAAAAAATAATAATTTTTCGGCACATTTTCTCTGGGTATATGTTAGGTTAGACTGGGCTACAGCGGTTGCCTGTATGCATAGCTGGCAGAGTGCTCGATCTCCTTCCCTGCGCCGATAACACCGGTACACAAAAAAAAAAAGTTCGAGTGCGAAAACTGCCACGTGGTAGGTTCCCTTCCCTATGGGGTATCTAAGGACCTCTTGGTGGTTCTACCTCGGTATTGATTATTTACGGTTCTTTATGGTTTCGGGGAAATGCGATCAACTTAAAAAAAAAATCCACCATTTTTCAGTCGCCATTTTGGATCAGTCGTTTAAAATTTTTCAAATATAGCCAATATTCATCTATGAAGGGTGTCACTCAATCTGAATCAATGGTAAGAATTAGCAAAATTTCAGTTTAAGTCTAAAAAAAAACAATAATTTCTCAAACTACTATTTTTTCTATCTGAAAGAGGAGATTTCCGGATTTCATCATTGAGGTCCCCTTTTACCTTTTGGGTGAGTTACTTGGGCGGAAACTTTAAATGCAATGTAATAGGCTTTATTTTACATTATTTCATTTTTTCTTATTTGATTTTTACATTTTACATTTTTAAACTGCACATAACTCGTTAATTAGAGCTTCAATCCAAATAATTGCTTTAACATTGCTTTTCTCTGCAAACATTCCTCCGGCGCATTAGATGCTTGTTTTTTGCTCATTTTATTTTCTGCAGCAAAGAAATCACCATGCATGCGGTTATTATGAGCATGAGACGCTAAAGTGAAATTATTTACCAGCTTTTACGGCTGCATTGTTTACATGTACAAAGCGCTTTCAGTGCAGCCATTATTACTGCTCGCCCCGACAATCAACATTAAACCACCAGTACCGGCTTGCAATTCAGAGTTGCACTGCTCGCAGCCAGACACTGGCCAGTACAGCGACGAGACAAATAGCCAGACAAATAACCAGTCAGCCAGCCAGCCAGCCAGCCAGCAGCCAGCAGCCAGTTAGCAAAATCATCAGACATTCGATCAACCAGTTATGGAACAACGCTCCTTGAGCAGCGAACGCGCTGTTGATCACCAACTGATGGAGCGAAACGCACCCATGTAATGGCGCCCCACACCGCACCCCCAGCCGGCCAAAACAAAATTGCATGCTGCGGTTGCGCCACTTAGTGGGATGCCACTGCGGACTCAACTGCGCTCGCTGCAAACAAATGCAATTTTGTTGCACGAGCGTCGCCGCTGTCGTTGCCGTCACCAAGCGAAAAGGATGAGCGATTATTATGGCCTGGTTATGCTTGGCCAAATCAAAAATTCATACTTATGCAGTAATAATTTAGTAAAACAAGAAATTATGACAAATGGATTCGCGCCATGAATTGTTGAGATCGCTCGCTGCAACTCGTCTAAAGAGCGAAATACACCACACAAGCGGTTTGACAAACCAAGCGAAATTTCCCTTTGCTTCAAGCCATTTGTGCTGTGTATGGGGGTGTTTGAAGGTTTGACAAACCGCCGTCAAACCTTCAAACACCCCCATACACAGCACAAATGGCTTGAAGCAAAGGGAAATTTCGCTTGGTTTGTCAAACCGCTTGTGTGGTGTATTTCGCTCTTTAG
>NW_016174234.1:3266-11125 GCF_001687245.7 Rhagoletis zephyria
ATCTGGACTTTGCCCCCTGTGCGACACGCCTTAACCGACTTCAATTGGGACCAAAATATTGATTTGAGGTATTAGACGGGAAAAAAATAATTTTAATTTTTTGAGTCCCCATAGAGGAATCTGGACTTTGCCCCCTGTGCGACACGCCTTAACCGACTTCAATTGCGACCAAAATGTATATGTGATATCTTCGACTATGGTAGCATCGACGTAGGGGTTGAGGCTTAGGAAATCTGATGTAGAAATTTGCTTCCTACATTTAAGGACCACTCTAATATACATACATACATACATACATACATAGGTAAAGGTAAAAAGTTAATTAAGTGATACTTATGTTTTCATTTAATTTTACGACCAACCTCGTTTTACTGCCTTTGTACTGCATATGCAATTTGCTGTAATTGGATATGCAGAACTTGCAAAACCATAAAACTAATTTGGTAATTGAAATTACATAACGAAATGCGGAATGTGATACTGTTCGAATACGTTCGTATATGCAAAGATGTATGTAGTATGTGTGTGTTGTTACTCACATACACACATTTTTGTATTGGCGATCCACATTGGATTTGAATGCAATTTGATATGTGAAAAGCTTTAATTAGCCCATACAAGCCATCGGAAAATAACAAATGGTTTTATAAGATTTGCAGTTAGTTTGTTGGTTTGGGGAGCCAGATTACATCAGTTGTTAAAAAAAAATGTATTGCCTCTTTAATAAAGTCCAGTTATCAAGTTTTCTTGCAGCTTAGTCCATGTTGCGCCCGGTTAGAAAAGGTTGCAGCATCTTGGACATTTCTTTTATTTTCCAATGTGATGAAAATTTTCTTCGAAACGATGTTAGGACAGTGTCCGAGGGAGGCGGCAAGCATTTCCTTACTAGTTTTTATCGTTCCTTTCTAATCAGTCAGCAATTTTGTTATAAGCATAAAAATATCTGGTAACATAGTTGAAAGTGGAATTGTCTGCATTCGCTGTGTAAACAGACAAAAAGTAGTATCGGAAAGTTTGATTTTTAGAAATAAAAACTGCTTTTGAAATCCACTTTACATGCAAGATGTAAATCCTCCTGCAATCTCTTTTAGAAATTCTTGAGTTTGGTAGGCATTTGAAAAGAACTTGCACTTGCCACGTCTAACAGCCACTTAACACAAGTATTTACGAAGAAAGTAGAATGCCTCATTTATCTATATGTAGTTAAGCCCACGAAACACAGTTTGGAGATGACTATTGAAATAACCGTAACCAGAAGAAGATTTATGGTCGCATCTTGCCTTGCAAATTTTTCAGCTTTGCATAAGACTGGAATTCTATACAAATGGATCATGTGTGAGTCTAAAGTTTTCAGGGCTGTCTGACAGTCAGAGAAAATGAGGATTTCTCTCTTTAGGCCATTGATTGGACTCCATGCTGCCTACAGTATGACCAATACTTAAGCTTTATTTGTATACATATATTGCGAAATTCCTAGATCCATGAGCCGGCATCTTTAAAACTCATTGACGATCGCCTCTAGAGAAATTAGATCAAGCCGAATCGACATCGAATTTAGGATCTGTGGGCATAAAGCGAAGGAAAAAGCAGGTTTTCTTTTATGGAATATCAAGATGAATTATGTTGACAAACCACTGCATATAAGTAATTGTATGCCCTGTTAGTAGAGAGCAAATCACTTTTAGGAAACAGTTGTCCACTTAGTGCAATTCCAAAGTAGTCAACAATCTTTGTAAAGAGTAGGCCGTCAACAATGCCGACAACAGACATTAGATAATCATGCAGCGTCAAAGCTTTGCACCTCTGTCATAGCTGTCGTCTTCATGTCCGCTCTAGCCGCTCTTCGCATTGTCGTCCAACAATTACTTAAACGTGCTGAGCGTGTGAACTTACAAAGCTTCCGTTACAAAAATGTTTCTAATGTTTTTTTCATGATGGCACTTAATTATTTGGCATATCAAAGAAACCTCTAATGGGGTAAGCGGCGGCAGCTCACACCACAGCTGTAGCCAACTTAAGAAAACTGGCTACCTACCACCAACAACAAAGTAGCGCCAACAGTAAAACAAAGCAAAACGTTAGTACAAAGATTGTATTTGTAAACACTTTTTGTTGTTTTATACATACATATGTATGTACCTAGTTAGCTTTTGTCTAGTTTTCCCTCACACCTCACAAAAAGCGCTGGCGCGGCACCAAACGCCTGAGCGAACAGCGGCGTGTGCACGAAGAAGCCACGCATGCGCAGTGTAGTCTGTTTTCATGGTGTGGTCATGGCTGCAAAGCATAAGCAAATTCTCGGATTTCAATTTTTTTCTTTTTTATTGTGGAATATGAAGGGAAAACGTTTTTCTAGTTTAACAACATTTCAGCAGACTAGAAGTTCACATGTCCCCAATATTTTATCTGGACTTTTATGCATTTACTCAAACGCGGTATGTGCTGAAAAACGTCCAAACATTATGAACGAAAAATGCAAATGACATTTGGCAAGCGAACAAAAAACCGAAGAAAATGTAAAGGAAGGAAAGCCAACGAACTTGGTATTAACTTGGTCGGTGATTGTATACCCTTTAAGCAGGGCGATGTAGAGTTCCAAATGCTTTCTTTCGAAATTTAAATAGGTACTATTATTTCCTCAAATATTGCTAAAATGTTTTTTCGTTTAGGGCATAGAAGACATTATGAATATGAAAACAACAAAAACACCATGCAAAAACGCTCCACTGATTTTTTTTTAATAACGATCACAAAGAGAAATAGAAGCAGAGAAATTGCCAAATGTTGTCTTTTCCCAAATAAACGAATTAGTTTTACTTTCTTTGTTGTTTCTCTTCTTTGATTTTAATTTTAGGTTCATTCATTTGATCGTGTTTGTCTACGGATTAATAGGTTATTTGCCATATAGCACACATACAAGTATATTTAGTAGGTATATTTAATATAAGTTAATACTTTTGTGCATAGTTATTGAACATTTCTTTTATACTAAATTTAAGTTTCTCTTTTGACTCATCCCCAAACGTTGATCGAGAAATAATACATAAAACTAGATTTCCTATAAAAATTAATAAGTAGATGAGGTAGTATAAGAATTTCTGAAGAATTCAAACACACACAGTTAACGTTTTACTAAGAACTTCAAATGATCTTTTCTCCGGACCGTCATCATCCATACATATGTATGTAGGACATCTTCAAGGCGATGCAATCGTCATTCCACGCGGGAAGAGATCTTGCGCAGAGAAATGCTCTCAAAAGCCCCTAAAGAATTATCAACTTCTTGTCCCTTTCTGGGCTATATAAAAGATTATACTGCAGATTTGGTGCAGATCATCCCCATCAAAGCAAATTTGAAATTCAGCAGAAGAAGTATAGTACATAGGAAATGCTTGCAGAGAGTATTTCTGAGAGCCAACAAAGAAAATATGTATTTGAAAACCCACATATTCGAAAACATGGACCGGGATGGTTACTAGCTTAAAAAATGACAAAGTTCTCTCAATAAAAAAAAAACATGCCTAAAAAGATAAAATATGATTAAGGCCTGATTTTCAACTGCTTTTTTTCATTCAGTCATCTGCAAGATACTTTTCAGATTATTTATGGCTGCAGATAGACGATATCCGCAAGGGAAACTTTTGTTTAAAGTTACGACTTCTCTAAACCTACTTTGCTAACCTACGTCTGCGAGGCATGTGCTTTAAAGCTCTCCTACCATAAAATAAATAATAAATAAATGGGTTTGAAACCTACTTTTTTTATTTAAAGTGACATTTTTAATTTTCCTCTCTGACGTCAGGATTTATTTAAAATTACTTTGTAATTTCAAAGATACGATAAAACTCCAAAAATTATTTAAAAAATTCAATGCAATGAGAATAAAAATATGGGTATGGGATAGAGGAAATTTATTAAAAATTTAAAAAATTAAGATTTTTTGGATTCACAAGGACGAACATGTAATTTTTTAAGCTGATAAAGTTAGAAGGACGAAATTCGAGAATGTTATCGAGTTAATACAAGACCCTAACATATAATTTTGTCCAGAAACAAATATTGCGAAATTTCAAGGATCAAATTTTGCACCAAAAAATTGAATCTGTTTAAATTCTACAGAATTTTCTATTTAATTTGATACCCATACTTCTTCTCTAAGCACATTTCGCTGAATCTTTTAAATCATTTTTGAATTACTGACGTCAAAGTGAAAATCTAAAAACGCAATTTTACTATATTTGGCCCATGGTTTCGCGAACATATTGAGTTTAGTGTGTATTTACTATCGCACAGTATTATATATATAATGCGCTAGATATATATGTATGTCGAAAATATATCAAAGAAAAAAGTGCGATGAAATCTAAAAAATTATCAAAGAATTAAAAAATTTAGTAAATTACGAAAAATTCACTTAAAAATTTTTAAGTTTTGGGATAACGAATGGATCTCCTACATATGTACATATCTAGGAAACACTTCCGATTCTTCACAAAAACAAGATGACATTGCATCGAAATCCGTGCCTGATTATAACGATAAACGTTTTCAACGCGAAACTCCAATTAGACTGTCGGACAGTCATATGTCTTTTTCGCCCATTCTAATTTAATCATCGTATGTATGTAATTTGTACATACTCATACGTATGTATTTACATTTTCCCAATTCTAGACTCAATATCCACCGGATTATCTTTTCTATATCCGCTTTGTACGTGCTCTTTGGTTGAGTCGTGCCGTGCAACGCTGCCCTCCCCCCAGCTAGAAAATGGATTTGCTTTCGTTTTTTTTTTTGCAACAGAGAGTTTTAGCGCAAATTACTAGATCACGTTTCTCTCGCTGTCTATAGTTCGACAACTCTATTCGGAATTCGAATATTCATTGTATCACCGATAGCCTCCCGCTAGTAGCCACCAACAACAAAGTGGGTAAAAAGACACGAAAAAACCATGAAGCCAATAAAAAAATAAACAGCTCTTGTTGAGTTACAATTATAGCTGCTAGTCAATAATTTATAATGCACAGGTAAATGTATGTAAATATGTGTGTATGTATGTTTGTGTACCAACATGGAGCGAAGACTCAACCATGAGACAATAAAAGAAGCTGAGATTCTTCTTGGGTGAAGTAAGCAACTGTCGAGCCTAAGCCTAGGCTTCCACCGGCCTTAAAAACACGCACACTCAAACGCTGAGATAAATAATAAATAATCAAACATACAGACATTTCTACATTGTAAAACCTTTCAACAAACGTCCGCGCTCCATTCGCTATTCTCTATCATTTATGTACTATTCTCATTCTTTTTTCGCCGTTGTTTACTACCTGTTCATCAGGTTTTTCTTGTTGCGAAAATATCTACGCGCCACATTTCTCTGTCCTAACTATCAAAGGGGGGCTTTGAAGTTTTGTTTCCATTTTCCTTACAAATCACATAAATATAAAATATTCATTTTATGCTAAAGAATCTCAAAATAAGATGCAAAATTTTCGTAACTTATTTTAGTATTCACACAAAGGCTACAATATTCGTACCTCCTTCACTTTTACGTTTGTTTGTATGTATGTACGAGTGCTGCTGCAATGCGAAACTGGCGGCCTACGACGTCGTACAGCAATGGCATTTGGCACCAGAAAACTCGATTAAAGCAGAAAATCGCCGAAATGCGACTAAAATATATACCGAATTTGTTGTTTATATTCACGACGTGAGTATATATGTATGTATGTTTATACATGTATATATGACTGTAAATAGACGCATATGTATTTGCGTACTTTACGTAAAACTCGCTTTGACTTTTGCCTTTTGGCGACTTTTTGACCGTTGCCGGAGACGCGCAATCGTAAGAACTGCGGATTTCCTCACTTGAAAGTAATAAAATGCATAGCTTTCCTTTCTTTTTCTTCTGCAATATATTTTTCACTTTGCACAACCGCAATCATCCGTCCGAAACGTTTACACAAACCGAAGATTTCTTGAAACTAAACTCGCATCAGCGCTCACAACTTGGCTTGCAGCGGCTGGCTAGTGACTCGATCACTTCAGCGAGAGCAAAGTTGGCTCAAACAGAAAACACATTCACACTTCCTAGCAGCTGCTAGTAAACCAGTTTCGCCATTACGGAGAACTTTTTTCTCAAAAATAGACGAATACTCGGGTGCACTAAATTACTGATAATTACTTCCAATTTGTTTTTAAATTATGTACCTACTTTTACCATATAGTTTTTAACTAATTTATTAAATCAGACTCAACTAAGTAAACAATGGTTTGGTTTGCCGAGTTATGGTGTAGTATCTACCTGTAACTCGATTTTTGAAATTTACCTTGAGTGAGATTTGTATTTTGAGTGAGTTTTTCCCGTGAGTACATATGTATGTTCATATCTCGGCAGCCAGTTCGAAAACACGCTATCCCAGAAAACTTTTCGAGAACGCGTTTCAGTTCAGAAACGCCCTCTCTCAGCTGCCGATTCAAGAACAGCGTACATCAGCTTTTGAGCCGAATTCTGAGATAGGGTGTTTTTCAACAAAATTCTGAAAGAAGGCGTTCTTTAATCAAATTCTGAAGTAGGGCGTTCTTGAAAAGTTTTCAGGTGCCGATATGCATTGTTTTTTTTTTTGAGCTAGATAAACAAAAAAAAACACGAAAGAATGAATTGTGATCAAAAAACTTTTCCCAACGTGGCTCTTGCGTGCTTTTATACATAGGACTGTTCCTTGAAAAAATATTAGCTTGATATGTCTCTAGGGCCAGTGGTATTTGAGTTGCTCTCAAAATGTCAATTTTATAAAGTAGACGAAATTCAAAAAATAAATGATGGCCGACGAATTGAGCGAGCGGTTCTACCGAATATTAAATATTTGTATCATGGATATCAACTGCTTTATATTTAAGTATCCTCCGTGCATACAGTGTTGCCAGAAAATTAACCAAAATTGTAGATAACTTCAAAAATATACATTTACGACATATAAATTAATAAATACGTTTTAAATTGAGTCTTGAAATTATACTTTTAAAGTATTTTAATAAATCTTTGTTCGCATTTAAATCTATATCATGGCATTCATGACCGCAATCTTTTTAAGTAATCCTTTGTATAAAGAATACCACTTAAGGTGGTGGTTTCCAGCTTGTTACGAAACTTGGTTTTGTTCAAGTTTATTTGAAAAAAAAAATAAAATCTTCAAGTGGGCATATATGCCGTCGTTTAAAGTGCAAAACCGCGTATCAGCAAAATGCAAAACCGCGTATGTGAAGTTGTGGAAATTATTTTCTAGAGCGTAAAAACACTCATATTTCAAAATGGTTCTCTTTTTTATAAAGCAATCGCATATCTGCCTAGTATATTTCAGGACGAATNTTTATAAAGCAATCGCATATCTGCCTAGTATATTTCAGGACGAATGGACAAGGATTGAGCCAAGAGCTTGTGTGTCAGTTATGCGGTTTTGCAGAAGCACGATACGCGGTTTTGTACTTTAAACGACGATATACATATATAGCATTTTCAGTTTAAATGAAACTTTTTTCAAATTAAATGATTTAACAGATTCCTTATGTGACAACTCTCAAGCAATGCCAAATATGCATAACAGAGCCTTTAGTGTTAGCCAGACATGGCGCAAACGGCTCTTAATAGGTTAAGTTGATTTCCTGTTCCTTAATTTAAAATAGTTTAATACTTAATTTGAATAAAGTTTCATTTAATTTGAAAAAAGTTTCATTTGGTTTGAATAAAGTTTCATTGAATCTGAAAAAAGTTTCATTTAATTTGAATAAAGTTTCACTGAATCTGAAACGGGTTTCATTTAATTTGAAAAAGGTTTTCGCTTAACATGAAAAAGGTT
>NW_016174235.1:0-11123 GCF_001687245.7 Rhagoletis zephyria
TTGAATAGCGCATCCTTTTAATGGGCCGTACGAATAAAAACTAAGCGATGTCTTTTCTTAAAATTGTATACCTTTTACTCCAATTTTGTTTGAATAAATTGAGTAAAATGTCTGAAATTTCAAGAAAAAGCAATTGCTTATTTTTATTTAAAAAATTTTTGAAAATTAAAAAAAAATAAACATAGGGGCGACAATTTTTTTTTTTGTTGACGGTGCTGCGCATTTTCTTCCATATAAAAATTTTGTCAAGCATACTTTGTATGGTAGAAAATCAAAAAAAGGGTGCGCTATTCAAATGACGAAGAATGTATATATGTAGNTATATGTAGGTTAATTTTTTGAAAAATTGTCCTGCATTTTCGAAATATATTTATGGTCACCGTAGCCATACCGCAAACCATTTAGCATTATGGCCACTAGCAAAGGGCTAAAGTCGTACGCTGGGTGGAGTTGGCTGTTTGTTGTCTGTCGTGTCGTAACTCTAGTTGAGAAGCAGGTTTGTTTTTTTTTAGTGTTTTCTGCGCTGGCTCTGCCATGTCGTACGATTAGACACAAACGCTACAGCTCTAAAAGAATAGAGCGGGGATCACGATGCTGTTAGCATAGAATGACGAAGCCTCATTCGGCGATTGAAAGGCCTGGCGGAGTAGGATTTGGCTTCAATTGGCATTTCAAATTGCCATGAGTTATAGAAACGATTTGCGTGCTTTATTTTACACGCCAAAAATCGGTTAGGCGCTTACAACGCCAATCAAGAAGAAGAAGAAATACTACAAACTCGTTTGCTAAATTCTAGAGAACAATAGCATTATTGATTGGCTGTCAATTTTGCTCACCTCACTTCAATGCTGCAATACCAAATAGGACCTTTCTTCATAGCCCACTTGTAGGGCATTTGCTGCATTATTTTTCTATCAACCAACTTGCGATTACTATTTTACTCGTTTGACTTTATGGCCTTTTGTCTTTTAAGTGCTGCCTGATTGTCACATTGTTTTGTTGTTTGATTTATTTTGATTTCCCAAAAGTGAAGATTACAATGCCAACAACAGCAACTGCAGCAGCTGACACTTCTACAGACATGAGGCACAACAGTGTCGACAGTGCAATGACTATTTTTTCTTTCTTTCTCAATTCTACACACAGCTAAGTTTGCGCTAGGACAGACAGACAGACAGGCTTATAACTGCTCTATACTTCTCTTGCTGCCGTTGTTACCGACGCGTCGAGGGTAGTAGTGTGCCAAGTGTTTGCTGACAATTTAAAGTGTGCACTTTGTCGTCTGCAAAAGAGTCCCAATTGCCGACAACAACTACAATGAATTATACTTTTTTACGGGTTTTTATGGCAGAAAGCGAAGATGAATATAAGCGGTAAAGCGGGGTGACATTTAAGAATAGTTCTTTATTGATTTGTAAGCGAGGATATGCTCGAAAGTGAAATATTGGTTGAATTTCTATATATACTTTTGGTATGTTAAGTCAGGTGGTTTGCCATAAAACTTTGCTTCAACTTCTTGAATATCTTTGCGCCATGAAAAGCTTTGTAACTTTTAGTTAAGATTTTGACAAACTAATTTACGTTTACTAAAAAAATTACAGTGGATTGAACCAGTAGTAATATTTTCAGAAACAAAAGCATATTATTTTTAGAATTGACAATAAATTCACATAAAGTGGTAAAGAAACAAGAGCTATCATTTTTTAATAAGAAGTTTTAGTTTTTCCGGAACCGCGCCAGTTAGCGTTTTTATAGTAGTGTCTAACACCCTCACAGCTGCTTAAGCTAACTTTCCTTTAAAGACTTGACGGTCTTTGGCCATATTTTTGTGAGCTTAATTTCGCTTTCAACGAGAGCCCACTTTCTCTTATTCGGTCCTAGATTGTAACAGTTTGATGGATTAACTTCCTTTGGGACCATATTTACATTACTCCTTCAAGCCACTCTAAGGCTGATGTGCCGTACTGACATGAAGCGAAGTCAAGCTACAACAAAGTGGATAGCTCTTGTAAGCGTAGGAATGGAAGTTAACTCTGCTGCAAGCATTCCTTTACATATAAATTATCGTTGATTGTACCCGATGTCACAAATGAACTGCATGAAACTTTTGTCCTGGAAAATGAGAATAATCCCTTAAAATGTACTCTCATTATTCATGGAGCAACATATTAGTAATGAGCTCTTAAAGTCCAACTTTTGATAGGATTTTTTTAATATTTATTTTTCTTTTAATTTCCTTTTTTTTATTTAATTTTTCTTTAATTTGTTTTTCATTTAGGT
Organism: Rhagoletis zephyria; assembly: GCF_001687245.7. NCBI lineage: Eukaryota > Metazoa > Arthropoda > Insecta > Diptera > Tephritidae > Rhagoletis > Rhagoletis zephyria. The sequence continues at coordinate 2,281 of NW_016174235.1, forward strand.
TCGTTAATTTTTGAAAAAACTTACGTTATTTTATTTATTTTTATTAAATTTTCTTTACATTCCAATTTTTTTTATCTTAAACATATTTTTTTTTCATTCACTTTTCAGGAACTTATTTAACTTTTTGATAAAAATTTTGTTTGAAATTTAAAAGGAAACATATATTTTTTTAATTTCATTTAACTTTTAGAATTTAATTTTATTTATATTTTCTTTCTTTGAGGTTTTTTGGGTTTTTAATTAATTTTTATTAATTTATATTGTTTTTAAAAGAAAAATATATATTTTATAACTTAGTTTAATTTTCAGAAAGTGATTATGTACCTATATGTATATATATACATATTTTTTTCTGTAATTTAATTTTTTAATTATCACTATGATTTTCTCCCACTTGCATTTAATTTTTGAAAACTTACTTAATTTTTTTCTTTTTTAATGTAATTGTTTTTACATATTTAGATTTTATTCTTTTGAAAAGCAAAAAGAAAATTAAATTCCATTTAATTTTTAGGAACTTATTTTAGTTTAAATTCTTTTATTTATTTTTTTTTTTCAAAACTTAATTTTCCTTTAATTTTAGATTTTATTGTTTTAAAAGGAAAAACATTTTAAATTTCATATGATATTTGGAATTTAATTTAATTAGTTTTTTTCTAAGTTTTGTAATTAATTTTTTTTTCTTTTTTAATTGAATTTTCATTTTATTTTTAGTTTTATTGTTTAAAAAGACAAATGAGTTTTTATCAAAGACAGTTGCCAGAATTGCTGTATGAGTGAAGCGAATTAAAATTCAGCGGCACCGCTAGCTTGGTAATGTCATTCGAATCGACAAAGACGCTCCGGATCTGAAAATATTCAACGCGGGCCGGGATGCTGGTAGCAGAGGAAGGGGAAGGCCTCCTCTGCGTTGGAAAGACCAGGTGTAGAAGGACTTGGGTTCACTTGGCATTCCCAATTGGCGTCAGTTAGCACAGAAGAGAAATGACAGGCGCGCTGTTTGGACTCGGCCAAAAGCGCTTAGGCGGTTACCGCGCCAATAAAGAAGATGAAATGAAGAAGTTGCCAGAATTGCCCTGTTGGTGTACCATTCAGCTAAAAGTGGTGTACTCATTGAACTTGTTGCTTCAAATTTAAGTATGTAAAGTGAACTTTCTCTATGCCATAGAAGTAAATGAAATATGTATTTACATAGTAAATACCAACCAAAGAATTCAAGTATATCGTCAACCATTTTAATAATAACTTTCATCATTAAACACCGCCACAAAATTGTGACAGACTTAATGATTAGCATCATCAGCAGTGCTTTCACAAATTGCCACCCTATAATTTTTCCTCTCAGATTTCCCATCATCATCAGTGTCATTAACATAATTTAAATGATATCCATTGTGGCAACGCTTCATATGGCAGCACTACCTTCCACCAACGTGGCAAGTAAATACTACGTGAAGGAGCATGTTGCTGTTGTTGAGAGAGCTTTGGTGACAAGTGCAATTTAACTTATTTACAATATAGTGTGTATGTACTTGTATACTTTCGCCTTAAAGAGATGCAACAACTGCCATTCATTTTGTAAGTGAAAATGGTGCTGTGGTAATTTATCTCACCAGCGCGCGACTTGTACATTTTTCTCTCTTTCATCTTCTCCCAAATACGAGGAAGTAAAAATGCAGTGCCATTGACGTTGCTGCTGTTGGTTGCTTGGTCGGTTAGTTGGTTTGGAGTTGTGATGATGATGCATTGCACTGGCCACCAGCGCTGTTGATTGCTTGTCGTTCACTGTTAATGGTCCATTTTTCGAGCTGCAAGGTTACTGTTAAATTTTTTCTTGAAGCGCGTGTTCAAAGTGCAGATAGATGTAGAGCAGCGCCGAAAAATTTATTTTTTCTAAAATGCTTTTTCTCTGTCTTTTGAGAAGAAATATTCCAGTATTTCATTTCGAAATAAATGATGCCAGCTGTAGTTACTGTTTTCTTGTGATTTTTAAATTTATCTATACAACTTTATACCTCTATTTAAGTTGATTGCTTGTTGCAACAAGGAAGGAACGCATGCGCATGTAAAGTGAAATATTAGCAGAGACAAATCAATCAGCTGGCGATACAAAAATGGTTGGATATGCAGTTTATCTTGCGGCTGTTAGTCACAACTAGTGATGGGAAATATTGAGTTCTTTGGTAGCGATACTTTTATAGATGGAGTATTTTTAGGAGTGCTGAGTACTTTCTTTAAATATGTAAATGTATGTAACATTTCAATGCTTAGTGTAGAAATCGCAGAAGCTGGCAGCATCTATACAAATTAGTATTTTAATCCCAAATTATGTCAAATGATGGTACAAGTTTATTCAAATTTGAAATTGAGCACAATCATTTCTGAATACCGGTAAATGTAAATAGAACTCAGTACTTTTATATATTTGTTCGACACTTAAGGCCGCTTCATACTTTAGTTGTCTTGTCAGATACAAAACTTCAGCTATTTATTTTCACTTTTGATACGATCGAGTTTAAAGTTCTGAAAGATTGTATACGGAATTTTAAAGAGTTTTTTACTTGCTTCATATGTTGCTCGACCGATTTGCCTTATACAAGTAAACTCCAACTCAAGTTGCGTTTGTTAATTTTCTTGTGCACAAATTTTCATCTTAAATATGTATAAATATTTCAGTTATTTATGTACATACTATGTGCTGCTATACAAATGAGTCTGTTTTCGTGTAGTTCGCAAATAATTTTAATTTTTTCTGCTCCTCTTTCATCTGAGGTTATCGATTAGGTAAAGGAAATTGGAACAGACAACATTAAAGGAGTACATTCGTTCAGGAGAACGAAAAATGACGCTGAAGATGGCACAACGCTGAAACCGGTTTGTCTCCAAACCAAATTTGACAATTACTAAAATTTAAAAAATGTGTGTGTACGCGAGCTTCTCCCCTTCAAAATGAGATATAATTAATTAAATTTGATAAAATATTAAACAGAAAAATACCTTTTAGAAATAAGTATTTTGATCGATGATTAATGACGATTGATGTAGTATATGGTCTTTATTTGTGTTTCACTTTGCAGCATTTGTCCAGCCCTGTCTAACGGTCATTGCTCCCTAGGCGGTACTTTCCGCCCGCATATACTGCCGGCAGTGGTGTGGCTACACTCTCTGGATGTCTCTGGATCAATTGCTGACTGATAGCAGTGGGAGGGAAACTCTCTTGGGTGATGGTCTACCCCATATCTTGGACTGTCCTCTAAGCTGCCTCTTCTTGCCACAAATTATTCCAAGCCGCCGATGACGGGTAGACGAGCACATGCCGATGGATCCATAGCACAGAGGGGTGCCTGTGGAACCAGTCCACTTCTAGTTTCAATTCGAATTGCCTCGGAATCGGCATTGCCGATACTTGATATGAAAAACCTAAATCAAAATGCAAGTGAGCGTGCGGGCAATCCGGCTTTGTTAGCAGCTACTGAGCTGCCTACCGCTATCTCGCGTGGAGCCATTGGGCACTCGCAAGGAGACATTACCAACTTCGCTCTGGAATTAGTTATTACTTTTATTATTATTATGGATATTTTTTTAATTATAAATATTTATCCAGCCATCGAAATTTACAGAGTTATCGAAGTTTATAGATTTCACTAAATTTATCGAGTTAAGGTTACGTAGCCGGCTCTCTAAAGATATCGAAATTTATGTTAGTTATCGAAATTTTTCGGCTTATCAAATCGGAGTTTTCAGAATTTTCAAAGTATCTCGCTTTATCAAAATTTCTGGGGTTATATAAGTATATCGTGTTATCACTATTTATGGATTTATCGAGTTTTATCGAACTCAAAACCACAATTCGAAATTACTTTTGTGTAGCTAATGAGAGTTTTTATCGATTAAAAATTGATTGATATTCTTGTTTTGCTTCGAAGATAGCAGAGATCTGTTTATTTTAAATGCCACAGGATAGTACGCCGCTATTACCTTTGTTTAAGAGATTCATAATGTAGAGTTCCCTGAAGCTGAATGCTGGTTTAATTCCAACACGGATTCACGCATTGTAGAATCTTCACTGATGGCTCCAAAACTGCTATCTGGGGATAAATAACCTTCACTTTTCTCCAGGAGAATATGCTTCAGTCTTCCAGGTTGAGGTATTTGCAATCCTCGAAGCCATGGACTACGTACTGGAAAATAGGTGGAGGGGAAGGAGTTTACGTATCTGCAGTGACAGCCAAGCTGCACTTAAGGCATTGACCAGTCCTCAAACTATATCCAAACTAGAACGACAATGCTTGCTTTACCTTGGGTGCCGGGTTACTCGAGAGTAACTGGTAACGAGACAACTGATCATTTGGTCACACTTGGCTTAGACCAGGCATTCCTCGATGCGTTATAACACTCACCACTTCGGCCGTCGAAGGTACCATCAGAAACTGGGTGCCTTCTTCGCTCAGCAATGGCAGGGAACCATTGAGAGGCTGCAGGTGGGCAAAACTCATGTTGCCTTCAATCTCAGAAAGTCTATCTAGATTTTCGCTCGCACTGAGCAGACGGGACCGCAGACAACTTATTGGACTGCTGACTGGTCACTTCACTTGACTGTGATAGGCGTACATGACAACTCCATTTGCCCATCCTGTCTCGAGGGGGATGAGACGGTGGAACACTTTTTCCGCGATTTGTTGAGAGACGAACACCTGAGCTCTTTGACAACCAGGTTCGTTCGAGGGTTGATATGATCTAAGGAATTTGACTAAACACCAGACAAAGAACCTAATGTCTTCAGTCTGACTGTCTTTGAATAAATTTGCAACCGAAGTTGCATTGTCGTAGAAATTTAATTGACGGCACGGCAGTTTTTTAACCACACTTAATTCCCTATAAGCGCCTTACATATGTAGCTATATAAACTTGACAATGCTCGAGCATACATCCAAATCCCACTTGCTGCTGCACGTTGACAGGAGACTCACCTCTGCATTTGACATGTTGCCGCATTTGCACTTGAAAATTTATCGAGCAGTGATGTAACTAAAGTAGACAGTGAAGCATCAACGGTTGTGGCATCAACGATAGATTGACTTTAATGCTGAACCCATTCGAGCAATTGCTCGAAGGCAAAGACAACGACAACGACAACGACAAGGACGGACGAAAGCGACAACGAGTATGCAGGTAATTGATGGTAAAGGTAAAGGTAAGGAAGGTAAAATATAGCTGCGCTGAGTCAGTTGTCTTCGTTGCAGACACTGGCGCGTAAATTGTAATGCAGAATAGTATAGAGATATGCATACGTATATATGTACATATCTGCATACCCTGCAAAAATCGAAGACCAGGTGCGGCGTAGTTTTAAAGTATGTGCAAAAGGACCAGATTGCATACTAAATAGTAACTTGTTATGCTGATCTGGACCACTTCAAACGTAAAAAACCTGATATACATTATTGGCCATATCTATAGCATCCCCATTTCAAAGTGATATTGTTTGCCACTTATGTTTAATTATTAATTTTTAAGAATTTTCAGTTAAAATACCATTCCTTTTCTAACAAAATCCATATAAACTCAAGTTTTAAACTTTGTAAAAGACTACAAAAAATTCAACAAATTTTCACCTAAATTTCAAATTTTTTGCTCAGAAGTGTTAGAATTTTTCTGAGTACCCAGTTTTATAGTCCATTCAATTTTAGTCTAACAATCTGCAAGTTTAAAGTGGCTAAAAATTATCGTTGATTTTTTAGCAAATAGTGTTGGTTACAAAGTAGCGAGGTACTGTACAAGTGTTTAACTTTGTCCCACTTTTTGCAGGGTATGTCTAAGCTATATATTTACAAATACACAAAAATATATACATACATATGTACATACGTACCTGCACTGTCGCACTATGCAAGCAATTTGTCATTGGCTGCATGCCATTGTCACTCGGTTTGCGCTAAGTGTTTGTGGTTATGTTGGCTTGCAACTTGCGCACCACTAAGTTAGCGGAAAGTTGCTTGCGTTTAAGTTAAGCAGTATCAACGATTACGCACACATATATGTAGGTGCAAATGTCCATGTGTAAGTATGTACTTACAAAAGGTAAACTTATCAGCAGAAGAGTTTCGTTTTAGTTGATGTTAGCTATCTATCAAAGTAGTTAGTTAGTTTTCAATTATGAAATATTTATTGAAAAGCAATTTAACTAGAAAGCTTGACAAATTCGCAAAGGAGATAAGTGCACATCAAATGAAGTGATTTATGCAACACTTTTACGAGGTAAAATTAATAATTTGTAATATCTAGTTTTTGGTGCGAGATTGTGATGGGAGCAATAGCGAAGAATTAATTTTACTGGTGGGAATTTTCGAAAAACGTTTTTGACGCTGATGACGTTATTAGAACATAACCTGTTATTATAGCCAAATATACTTCAAATAATGTTCGTAAAACTCTATAAACATTATATGTATATGCATATTGTGCCGAACTTATTTTTATACTTTCGCAAGCGACAATAATGCAACAAATTGCTGATATGCGTCACTGATGCTGCCGCTGCACAGTGGTTCAAAACTGGCAGTGTCCTCCATATAAAAGAAAATTGTCGACATACTTTGTATGGAAAAAACGTGAAACACCTTTAACCAAAAAAATTCTCAAAACTCAACGGAATTTTTTAGCCGCTTGAAACTTGCACTTCTTCAGACTAGAATTGAATGTGCTACAAAACTGCATACCAGAATTTTTTCTAAAGATTCTGATTAAAAAGTTTGAAATTTGGGTGAAAAATTGCAAAATTTTTATAATTTTTATACAAAGTTTAAAATGTGAATTTATATGGTGTTTGTTGTATAGCCAGCTAGGCTTTTATAAAAAAATAATATACATTAAATAAACAAAAGACAAATAGCCAAAACTGGTCAAAATATCGCACTCCTATTATTTTGTGGACAACTGTATGTATTTTTGAATATCTCTTTTAGTTTCTGAGATATTGAGTAAAAAATATAGTTAATTTAGTAAAAATCTTTATCACATTTTGTCGTATGTCATAAAAAGCGACTGTAAAATTGTTGGAAAGTGTAGCATATGGCAAAATTTTACCAAAGAAAATCCTTCATAAAGTCAAAAATAATTAACAATTAACCATCTCATATAATTATTCAACCTCCATTTTTGTGAGTTGTAGAGTTCATCCAATCTTTATTCTAACATCGAAACTTTGCCATGAATAGGGATTATATATACTTGTTTAGCGAATGCGCATTGTTAGCAATTGCGTATTTACCTGGTTGAAACTTTAATCCGAGATAGCCAAAGATAGCAATTATATCCTCACATAATTCAACTAGTTAGTCCATACATTTTTTAATACGAAGGTAAATTAAGTTTATTAGGTAAAAAGGGTTTTTGTTCTAGGCTTAAGACTTGGATTGAGCAATGATTTCCGCCCTCAACATAAATATGTACTTCGATTGTAATGAAGTCAGATAAACTTCTGTGTATGTATAAGATTTATTTCCTTAGCACATTACGTATACGCCACGACCACCATCGAGCTGCATAGTGCCAACTGTTGCTCGCAAGATTGGAAATATTAAAAACATCTTTTGCATTCTGCGCTCAATACATACAACCAAATACGTCAACATGCATTTGCAACTGCAAAAATAGATTTCGCATAAAACATAATCCAGTGGAGTTTGTAGGTACATACGTTTGTTTGTATGTGTGTACGGTGAAATCTCTTGTAAAAAACTTCCGTCGACCGCAAAACTGCACAAGCATCTTTTCTGCTTTTCATAAAGAAAGAAAATGGCTGTATTAATATGTGAAAGCCGTCAGTATTTGGCTTTGTGTGCTGTCAAGCGACCTCTTTAAGTTTCTCACAATCTGTCTGCAAACTATGGTAGTCTACATACATAATAAGTAAGTTGGGGTATGTGCTTATGTGCTTATACATATACATATGTATGTATGTTTATACAGCGACAAGCCGCAATGCCTTTTCCAAGAGAAATACATATATATTTTGAGGCATGTATGTATGTACATTAGTCTGCATCACCAAAAATAAGTTGCGGTTTTTCCGCCGGAATCACAAAATTTATTATATTTGAACCCATCCGCCAAAAATATTAAGTTTTACGTGAGCTGGACCGATTTGAAAATAACTTCAAAAATGGAGTTTTTTATGATTAAAAATAATTTCTTAAATTTTTTTATTACAAAATCTGCATAAAGTAAATTTGTTTCAACGGAATTTTTATAATGAGATTTTTGATGCCGTTTTTAGTTTTTTTCAAAGTTTGGTTTAAGAAAAACTTGAATAACTGAGCCAAAACTATGCCGATTGAGACTTATGCGGTATTAGTGTGAATATATTTTCTCCCCTTTTTATACATTTGCAAAGAATTTCATATATGCCAAATTTTTTTTTTTTTCAAATATCAACACATCTTAATTAAAATCGGAATTACGCTTTCCTTTATTATCTGATCTTTCTATTTTATGTTTTTTACTTTATTTGTAAAGAAATAAAACGGGGGAGAAACTGGCTTTCCATTGATACCTCAAAGGTCGAAATCGGTAAAGTTTTGCCTGAGTTATTAAAGTTGTTCTTAAACCGCGTTTTTTAAGGTTTAAAGCGTGTTGTCATCTGAAGTTATTTTTTTTCAAAAAATACTTAAAAAAAATATTTTATTCTTAAAAGACAAAATTTTTGGAGGTATTTTCAAATCGGTTCAGCTAACGTGAATTTTAATATTTTTCGGAAATATTTTGACGCAAGCCTTAAAATATGATGGATTTTACAATTCCAATGGAAAAACAGTATCGAGTTTTTTTTTTTGTATGGGGAG
>NW_016174236.1:0-11121 GCF_001687245.7 Rhagoletis zephyria
TAGTGTTAAACAAAAGTTTCTGAAATTTACACACCCAAAATTCTAGCAGGTTTTTACAAAAAATAAAGTTAAGCAGTGCGCGCTTCCACTCCGCAGCGCCCTCGCAGGCAATGGCAAACCTCCGAATGTATTTCTTCCATGAAAAACAGCTTCTCATAAAAATACAATCGCCATTCGGAGTCGGCGTAAAACTGTAGGCCCTCCACTCTGTGTGACCACATGTTGTTGTTGTTGTTGTAGCGGCTACGACGACCCCGCCCAGATCGGTTGATATCTCAGTCGTTGTCGTCAAGTTCCACTAACGGCAGCCCTAGGAAGCGTGCAGCCTCTACAGGGTCGGTCCACAGGGACAAAGCCGTTAGGGTTGTCGGGTTTTCCGGGCATGCGAAGAGATGTTTCGAGTCAGGTGGGGTCTCTCCGCATGCCGGACATTCATTTGGCACATCCTCATTCAATCTACTTACAGAGCGAAGTTGGGCTATTGTCGTTCGTGTCTCCCGAAGCAGATGAAGCTCCAACACGTCTATGTCCGGTGGTTGTGTGCCTAGAACGGCATTCACCGGTCTAGAGTGCACATAACTTGAGACTGACTCCCTGTGAATGCCGTTCAGGGCCAGTCGGTATGTTGACGGGTCCAGAGGCTGCTTGATTAACCTCTGGACTTCGTCCGTCAGTTCGTATAGATGCCTCCTGACGTGCCCAGGCTTGGGCTCCTCTGCAAGTAGCTGTCTGTTTGGGTGGCCACATCGGTGGCTCCCAATCAGAAACCGCTTGCAGATCATTATGTTATGCTCCTAGATTGGGAGCATTTGTGCCTCGTTATGAAGGTGGTGTGACATCAGGAGACATCCAGTCGCTGTGCTGAGTGTGGTGTTCTGTACTGTCTGTAGCTTCATCCACTGCGTCCTACTAGTCCCCGGCGACGACACTGGTGCTGCGTAGTTTAAAACCGTCCGGCCTATTGCCTTCTATGTTGCCAGCATCGTTTCTTTGTCTTTGCCCCAAGTACTGCCAGCTAGCGACTTCAGGACCTTGTTGTGGCTCTGTACTTTATTGACAATAGCGGTTGCAGGCTGTCGAATGTTACTCCGAGTATTTTGGGGTTATTCACCGTCGAAATTGGTGTATCATCGACGTGAATTCCAAGCGGTAGCCTGACCTCCTTCGTCCAGGTTGTGAACAAGGTCGCACAGGATTTCGTAGGGGAGAGGGCTAGACACTTTGTGTGACCACATCAAGGCGCACGCTCGGCCAAACACTAAGCGCCAATCTATTGTTATTATTATTATAAAGGTGGTAGCGCACTTAAACTTACATGGCCAAAAATGGTCGAAAAATTTTGAGAGTGGTATCAATCGACGCGTTTTAACGCCAATAATAATAATCCCAGAGTGGAAATTATCTTTTTTTAATAAATTAAAGAGTTATTTGCAAAAAAATTAAACACGTGCACTTTTCGCACTATGTTTTGCTGAATTTGACGCAAATAAATGGAGCAAATGAACACAGCTTAACACCATGAACCAATTGGAATAGATCTGACCGTTTGAGAAGCAGCCATTTGTAATAACAGTAAAGAAAAAAGTGTGTGACGTTCGTAATTTTGAAATTTGCTATTTCTGTTTTGCTCCTTTCTTTATGTGTATTTTGTCGGTGGTTTATTTCGGTGATTTTTAAGCGATTTTCAATAATTTTTTTGTGGAAATGAATTTAAAATGAAGTCCGCGGTGATTGGTTGCAAAAACACGTACAAAAATAATAAATTGGTTAGCACAAACATGTGGTACAAAATTGCTTGCATTTTTTCTTTATGCTTCGCCTTCATACTCTTTGTTTGCTTTTCAAAGAAAATAACATGGCGTCGAAATTACAAACGTCAGCAAGAAAATAACTTTTTTCTTTTGCTTCATCTTGTCGGATCTTGTGTAGTTGGATCATGGCTTAACACGTATTTATTTGTGTTGAAATAATCGTAATATGGCATCACCATCTCTATTTAATTCCCCTATCATATTGTTTATTCATGGTAACTCTAACATTTTTTGACATTTCATTTGTATCTCTATACTTCCTTCTTCTTATTTTTTAACCTTGGCAAATAAAGACATTAAGGGCCGGTTACTCAATGTCTGGTTATCACTAATCTCCGGTTAAACATAGTTATCGACGTTACCGACTCCCTGTTGTATGAATGGAGTCGAATACGTCGATAACAATGTTTTACCGAGGTTAGTGTTAACAAGACATTGAGTAACCGGCCCTAAATACTAAGTCCGGCGTTTTTTTTTCTTAAAAACATCTGCTATTTTTCAACAGGTTATGGGCCCAGATAATAATTATTCTGGCCCGGCCTATCACGCGACTAAGTAGCCGTAATTATTTTTATATTTCCTCAATCGGGCGAGACTTAATAAAAAACGTGGTCGTGTAATTACATCCGTTGTAAACTGGGGCGAGGACATGTGTTGTCTGCCTAGCGATCGACAAAAACTAAAAAAAAGGAAAAATGTCTCTAAAAGATGCTGCGTGCATTGAAAAACTACGTGGGAGCGAAAATTTCCATACTTGGAAATTCGCCATGGAAAGTGTGCTAGATTTGAATGATTTGCAAGGGTGTATATCCGATCCGATCCTAGAAAAGGATGAAAAGAAGCTAAGAAGGGCAAAAGCTCAACTAGTGCTGTGCATTGACGAATCAATATTTGTGCACATACGAAATGAAACGAGCGCGTCGGGAATATGGAATACTTTAAAGAAGCTGTTCGAGGAAATTGGACTTTTGCGTAAACTTATTACTGTGCGCCTTGACACGTGCGATTCGATGGCAGACTACGTTAATCAGTTAATAAACGCCGCTAATAGACTAAGTGGAATTGGATTCGATACAATCTTGCGAGATTTGTTGTAAAGGAATGCATGCTAGGGCGCCTTTTAAACCTAGTTCATCGCGCGCTAAAGGTGTTCTAGACTTGATACCCTCCGACCTGTGTGGCCCTATGGAAAATAAGTTGTTTGTAGGAGCTAGTTACTTCATCACATTTGTGGACGACTACTCACAAAAAGTTTTTGTATATCTTCTGAAGTCCAAGGAAGATGTTATTGTTCGCTTTAAGGAGTTTAAAAATATGGTTGAAACTCAAACTGGCAGGAAAATTAAAGTTATTCGTACAGATAACGGTAGAGAGTACGTCGGTGAACATTTTAATAGCTTTTGTCGGCAGGCCGGTATTATACATCAAAGAACTAATCCGTACACTCAAAATGGCGTTGCGGAGAGAATGAACCGCACAGTTATAGAAAAAGCCAAGTGCATGATTTTTGATGCCGGCTTAAGCAAGCCATACTGGGGCGAGGCTGTTCACACTGCAGCTTATATCATTAGCCGCTCACCTAATTCATCATTAGCGACATGTGTCCCTGAGGGGTTATGGACTGACTCCGAAATTGATATTGCAATTTTTCGCATCTTTGGCTCACCAGTTATGGTTCATATACCAAAACAGAGGCGGCGAAAGTGGGACCCAAAATCTACAAAATTATTATTCGTGGGCTACAGTGACACAACAAAAGGCTATAGATGCATTGACCCAACCACAAAAAACGTAATCACAAACAGAAATGTAGTGTTTATGGAAACGTCAGCAAAAATAATAGATCCTGTCCCATGCGATTTGGAGGATTCTGAATCAGGGGGGAACCTGAAGCTGATCCGATGATTCTAGTGAGACGCCCACAAAAGCCTCAATGTCGAGTGATGAAGTATCCCACAAAGTTCACGACAGTGATGTCAATAAGGGTAATGCAGCAGACAGTAAGTTAACTCCGAAAGTCGAAACTGCTCCTGAACCTGAAATACGTAAAACATCACGAACTCCGGCACCGCGCAACCTCGCGAGCCAGGGTTATGTGTCTCATTTGGCAAAGATCCATGCACCTGAGACTGACCCGCTCACATGTACCGACGCCTTAGGTAGCCCAGATTGCAACCAATGGAAATTAGCTATGAAGTGCGAGCTAGATTCACACATTGCTAACCAAACGTGGACATTGTGCAACTTGCCCACAGGTCGCAAGGCAATCAAATCCAAATGGGTTTTCAGTACAAAACGTGACGATAGTGGCAAAATAGTACGATATAAAGCACGTTTAGTTGCGAAGGGGTGCTCACAACGTTATGGTGTGGATTATAGTGAAGTATATTGTCCAGTGGTGCGCTATACCTCTATTAGATATTTGATTGCTTTACCGTCAAACTCAATTTAAAGATAGACCAAATGGATGCGGTAACGGCATTTTTACAGAGTGATTTGTCGGAAGAGATCTTTATGGAACTTCCTGAGGGTTGCGGCGGGGAGAGCAAGAAAACCTGCTGACTTAATAAGGCTATATACGGCCTTAAGCAAAGTGGCCGTCAATGGAACTTAACACTGGAAAAAAAATTAAAATCTTTTGGACTTTTGAAGTCAAAGGCTGACCCCTGCGTATTCTACAGTGGCGATTCGCAACTTATTGTCGCCATTTATGTAGACAACATACTGGTTTTTTGGAAGGACGCTCAAGTACGTGAGAAATTAAAAAAAGCATTGTGTGAGATTTTCAAGATGAAGGATCTTGGCGTCGCTACAAACTGTGTAGGATTTCGCATATCCTATGACACTAAATCCAAAGGTATATGGCTAGATCAATCAAAATACACTCGTCAAATTCTGGAGAAATTCGGCATGAGTAATGCGAAAGCTGTTTCAACACCAAGTGATCCCAATAAAAAAACTATCGGCCAGTATGTGCGCTGAAGGAAAACAATTACATAACGTACCCTACCAAGAGGCTGTTGGCAGTCTCTTATATCTGGCGCAAGGGACTATACCAGACATCGCTTTTGCTGTTAACGATGTAAGCCTTTTCAATAGTAATCATGGTGAATCACATTGGGTGGTGGTAAAACGCATCTTCCGGTACTTAAGAAGTACACTAAATTTTAANGTGGCAGTCTCTTATATCTGGCGCAAGGGACTATACCAGACATCGCTTTTGCTGTTAACGATGTAAGTGGTGGTAAAACGCATCTTCCGGTACTTAAGAAGTACACTAAATTTTAAACTATTTTATGGCTATAACGATGACATCCGAGGTTTCTCAGACGCAGACTGGGCATTTGATGTTGATAAACAACGTTCGTGTACGGGTTTTGTTTTCACACTTTGCGGCGGAGCAATATCTTGGGCAAGCAAACGCCAGTCTACCGTTGCATTATCTAGCATGGAAGCGGAGTACATGGCTATGGCATCGGCAGTACAGGAGGCGATCTGGCTTAAACAATTTGGTCAGGATTTTGAGCCAGATAACGTGAACAAGGCTACACAGATTGCATGTGACAACCAAAGTGCAATTGCTGTTGCAGAAACCGACTGTTTTCGAGCTCGGTCAAAGCANACATGTGCCAACCAAAGTGCAATTGCTGTTGCAGAAACCGACTGTTTTCGAGCTCGGTCACAGCATATCGACACCCGCCATCACTTCGTTCGTGAGCGCATTGCTGACCAATCGGTAAAGTTACTCTACATTGCTACTGAAGAAATGGTGGCTGACAGCCTAACAAAAGCCGTGCCTTCTGAGAAAAATATTTTTTGCGCGGAATCAATGGGTTTAGTTAATATTGAAGATTAAAAATGTAACCTTTAACTCAGTATATTTAATTGTATTAATAATTGAAATTCAACTTTAACTTGGAATTTGTAACTTGAAATTGTACCAACAGCATATTGTAAATGAATTTTTAATGCTTCAATAAGTGGGGGTGTTGAAATAATTGTAATATGGCATCACCATCTCTATTTCATTCCCCTATCATATTGTTTATTCATGGTAACTCTAACATTTTTTGACATTTCATTTGTATCTCCATACTTCCTTCTTCTTATTTTTTAACCTTGGTAAATAAAGACATTAGATACTAAGTCCGGCGTTTTTTTTCTTAAAAAACAACTACTATTTTTCAGCAATTTGTTTTGTGCATTTGTGATGTATTAAGTGTAACATATATGCAAAATTATTTATTTAATGGCAATATTCCGGAGTCGAAAATTTGGACAACAAAATAAATAAGATGTAGGAAAACTGGTGGGTGGGGGTATGTAAAGGGGGTACTAATAGTTGTCTATGTCAAGTTTTAAAGCGCGTAACCGTATAGTTCTTAAGTAATTTGTTGTTAAATTTGTAAATTTAGCAACCTTGTATGGCACAATTTCACATATTGAATGCACTTTCCACTAAACTTACACGCAAAAAAATGCACGACCAAACAAATAAATACTTTTAGGGCCGGTTACTCAAGGTCTGGTTAACACTAATTTCCGGTTAAACATAGTTACCAACGTTACCGACTCCCTTTTGTATGCATGGAGTAGAAGACGTCGATAACCATGTTTAAGCGCAGATTAGTGTTAACCAGACATTGAGCAACCGGCCCTTAGTATATTACAGCTTTTTTATGAGAAATACATTATTGTTAAATTATTATGAGAGTACATGCAGAATATTTGCAAATGACAGCAGGACTGTGTTGCCACATCTAAAAACCAAGTGTGGAAAGTAAGACCAAAAGAAAATACGATTTAAAGGAAAATACGTTAACGCTATTTTGTTCAGATTAAAATAAATAGTAGGGGGATTAGGTTGATAGAGAAAACCTTTCTGCGTAGGCGGCCTTAGGGATTATAACCCTTACTTTGCATAATTGGGGAAGATGACCCCAATTCCCCTACTATTTATTTAAATCTGAACAAAATAACTGCATCGTATTTTCCTTTTAATCGCATTTTCTTTTGATCCTACTTTCCACGCTTGGTTTTTAGATGTGGGTACAGTCCTGCTGTCATTTGCAAATATTCTGCATGTACTCTCATAATAATTTAACAACAATAAATTGTTCATAAAAACGCAGTAATATACTAAAAGTATTTATTTGTTTGGTCGTGCACACTCTAACTGCACATACATTGAGTGCAAATAAGGGGTAAATTTAGTGGAAAGTGCATTATATATTGTGAAATAGTGCCATACAAGTATGTTAAATTTACAAATTTTAACAAGCAATTCCTTAAAAACTATAAGGCTCCGCGATTTGAAACTTTATACAGACAACTATTAGACCCCCCCTACCCCCTCCTCCCCCCATATTTTCCTAAATTCCGTACTCCGGGGTTACCAATCTAAAGCCCATCCGAGAATTCTAAGGAGTGAGGGTTAAAATCCCTAATCGCGGCCGCAGGCCTCCTAAGCAAAAAGGAGTTGAACGCACAAACACTTTATAAATACAAAAACTCACCCTACATAAAACGAATTTATAAGCTGACCTATATTTAATAAAGTGGCAGCACTCGTTTTCCTCCATCTTATTTTTATTAATTTCAGAAGATTGTTGTGCGGAATTTTCAAGACCGGAATATTGCAATTAAATAAACAAATTTGCACATATGTTTCACTTAATACATCACAAATGTTCAAAAACAAATAAATACGTGTTAAGTTGTGTTCATTTACTCCATTTATTTGCGTGACATTCGTCAAAACATAGTGCGAAATTGCAACCTTTTGTGCAAATAACTCTGCAATAAATTGAACAAGTCAATTTCGGCTCTCTGATTATTATTACTGGCGTTAAAACGCGTCGATTGATACCACTCTCAAAATGTTACGTCCTTTTTTGGCTATGTAAGCTAAAGAGCACCTTTTGCCAAAATAAAGCCTTTTCTTAACGTCAAAGGTTTGTACTTTCTTCTAAAGGAACTGGAATGTATGATGCATACAAAAATTTTACATAAGGTAATACTGCAATGAGGTATTCAATTAGTTATCAAATTTATGAGATTTACAAAGCTTTTTTCTCAGTTATATATTTAATAACTTATCATTAATATTATTTTTTCACCCTTCAGTCCCATAAATCAGACTTTATCTTATTTCTTACAACTTGCTTTTTCATATTTATCAGTTTCTCTCATATTTTTTTTAATTTTTCAGTTATATATTTATTACTTTTTTTTTTCCTTTTCATTTTACACATACTGACTGGTTTTCACTATGTCAAACTCAGTGGCATTTGTCGTCAAATAAGTGAAAACACATTGTCAAATGGGATTAAAAAGCGGTTTATCGATTGATTTCGATTAGGGTAGGTCTTTATGCCTGATATACAGTTCAATGCGAGCGTGAGCGTGAACTTTCGCAAAGGCAAAGGATTCCATTTGTATTCTTATGTACGCTCACACACATCTGTCAAAACTTGTCGTTCACATACGAATACTTTGCGTACGCACACAGTTGAGTGAGAGCTTGAAAAAAAGGCATATTTTGCATTTTAAATTTGGTTTTATTCTATAATTCTGAAAAATATTTTAATTCTCTATCTTTTGATGTATCAACTATTGCAAAAGGTTAAGTAATAACGAAGATATTGGTCAAAATAAAAAGCTCACGCTCACGCTCGCATTGAACTGTATATCAGGCTTAAGTCGTGTACATGCGCTGCTAAATCGGCTATCTGTCAGTTTTTGGCCCATAATAGTATCAGTAAAGGTATAGATAAAGGAGATAAAGTGACTTTTCTTTGAGACTAGAGACGTGAGACAGCTTACTGAATATCAAATAGTTTCAAAATCCATGTTCACCACCAAACGTCACTAGTCACTTAAACTCGTAAAGGCCTCGTAAACTTCATAAAGCTCATCAATTTACGAGCCTCGTAAAAGAACTGTCAAAATTTGTAGGGAGCAGAATTAACGAGCCCCTCGTATAATAACGGGGCAAATTTGATGCCTAAACGACCTCGTAAACTTCAGTATTGCCGAGGGGCCGAAATTTTTATACTAAAATGTATGATAAAATAATGAAAATAAATTAACAAAATAATAAGCGAATAAAATTCATTTCATCCACAAACTGTACTGACTTAGGTTTTCTGATAATTTTCGAAATTTTTAATTGCAGTTTAGCCAAGAGTAATAGAGACAAGACGGCGGGATGTTTTGGAAAATACTACAAAACCAAAATTGCTTCTCAAAATCCTGGTTGATTTGTCAAACAGTCACTTTACGGACCTATATACACCTTTTCACTTAGGGGCGTACCCATAAAAGCCTCGTAAGCTAACAGGTTTTAAACAGTTTAAGACCTTACGAGTTTAAGGAATCCCCTAACTATTAGTGACTAGAGACCGCTTACTGAATCCCAGGGTTAGTGTCATACAGTTCAATTCATTGCTGTATTACCTTATGTAAAATTTTCGTAAGCATCATACATTCCAGTTCCTATAGAAGAAAGTACAAACCTTTGACGTTAAGGAAGGCTTTATTTTGGCAAAAAGTGCTCTTTAGCTTACATAGCCAAAAAAGGACGAAACATTTTGACAGTGGTATCAATCGACGCGTTTTAACGCCAGTAATAATAATTCGAGAACCAAAATTGACTTGTTCAATTTGTTACAGAGTTATTTGCACAAAAGGTTGCAATTTCGCACTATGTTTTGACGAATTTCACGCAAATAAATGGAGTAAATGAACACAACTTAACACGTATTTATTTGTTTTTGTACATTTGTGATGTATTAAGAGAAACATATGTGCAAAATTGTTTATTTAATTGCAATATTCCGGCCTTGAAAATTCCGCACAACAATCTTCTGAAATTAATAAAAATAAGATGGAACGAGTGCTGCCACTTTATTAAGAATAGGTCAGCTTTTAAATTCGTTTTATGTAGGGTGAGTTTTTGTATTTATAAAGTGTTTGTGCGTTCAACTCCTTTTTGCTTAGGAGGCCTGCGGCCGCGCTTAGGGATTTTAACCCTCACTCCTTAGAATTCTCGGGTGGGCTTTAGATTGGTAACCCCGGAGTACGGAATTTAGGAAAATATGGGGGGGGGGAAGGGTAGAGGGGGGTCTAGTAGTTGTCTGTATAAAGTTTCAAATCGCGGAGCCTTATAGTTTTAGGGAATTGCTTGTTAAAATTTGTAAATGTAACATACTTGTATGGCACTATTTCACAATATATAATGCACTTTCCACTAAATTTACCCCTTATTTACACTCAATGTATGTGCAGTTAGAGTGTGCACGACCAAACAAATAAATACTTTTAGGCTGTGTGCGAGTTGACCTAAATTTTAGTACCTAAACTAATATTCCACTGGAAATTTCCAGCACTGCTATAATTTAGGAGAACAGCTGCTAAAACTGTGCGAGTTCGTTTGACAACCTAAATTGTTTGTTTTGGAATTTGAATTTGTTTGCTTTTAGTAAATATATCTATAAAATGAATAATTTTGTGGTAGCTTTGGGACTATTTAACAATATAACAAATTTGCAACAGAAAAGGAGAATGCTCCATCCTAGCATCTATAAAAGAATCCGTTTGCTCTTCTGACCCTGCGAAATAATGTACATCCATCGACTTACACATTTACTTATCTGAATGCAAAAATCAAATAAATTTATACTTACATCTTTCTGAATATTTTCTTTTTTGTGCCATAGCAATGATACAAATTATTTAAAACATCAAAAAATCGTTGTTCACTTAATCGCTCGCTCAAATATATTTGACTGTTCAATTTAGGTTGAAAAGTACGCTCGCAGAAAATCTAAATTGTTCCTATTCACTGCGTTACCGACACTTTCCAGTGATTTAGGATTTTTCTCTATTTAGGTAGCAATTTAGACGTACTCGCACACAGCCTTAGTATATTACTGCTTTTTTATGAACAATTTATTGTTGTCAAATTATTATGAGAGTACATGCAGAATATTTGCAAATGACAGCAGGACTGTACCCACATCTAAAAACCAAGCGTGGAAAGTAGTATCAAAAGAAAATACGATTAAAAGGAAAATACGATACAGTTATTTTGTTCAGATTTAAACAAATAGTAGGGGAATTGGCGTCAACTNTATCAAAAGAAAATACGATTAAAAGGAAAATACGATACAGTTATTTTGTTCAGATTTAAACAAATAGTAGGAGAATTGGCGTCAACTTCCGCAATTATGCGAAGTAAAGGTTATAATCCCTAAGGCCGCCTACGCAGAAAGGTTTTCTCTATCAACCAAAGTTGTTATTTGTTTGG
>NW_016174237.1:0-7395 GCF_001687245.7 Rhagoletis zephyria
TAGAAAACTGCAAGAAAACGTGGTAGTTTCGGTGCCTAGAGGAAGAGGTTGCAAAAAAGAAGCAAACCAATCTTCCTAGCGGAGGGAACGCGAAAAGCTAAAAAAAGCTAGCCATGTAAAAGTTACTGTTTAAAAACTTGCAATATTAAATTTTTAAATATAAAATTTGCAAATCTACCATACTGCAATTTTATTTCTTTAATGGTATTAGGCTCTTACTTATCCAAATTTTCAGGTAATAAAAAAAGATACAGTTCGGATGTTACTTGTTGTAGTAGACGTTTTTTTTTTTTAATTTATGGTTTACTTTTATAAAATCACATAACGGTGTTTGCAAGAGGACTACTCATATATTCGTTTAAAGATAATTTGTCATCCGTCTGAAATAAAAAAAAAAATTAAATCAGAAGGATAAAATGGTATTGTGTTATTAATTCAAAAGTAAATAATTGTAGTTCGATGACGAAGGGGGAGGATCTATCCCCCCATATCCACCCTGGCTACGCCACTGAGCGGATCTAAGCAACGCGGTTAGCTGATGTAATGCAAACTATATGCCAAAAAATGTAAAGTTAGTGTTTCTCTCGAAGGGCAGTTCAACCAGCTCTTTATTCAATATCAAATTATAATCTGGAGCAGTTATGCAATTTTGTCGATCTTGGTACCACAATGGATTCCAAACTCAATTTCAACCTTCATATTAATCTTACAGTCAATAAAGCCAAAGACGTTTTTGCTAAAAAAGCTCTTTTTACCACTTTAGTTAGACCTATGCTAGAATACCGATCTATTGTTTGGAATCCCCGCTACCAAGTTCATTCAGAAAGGATTGAATCAATTCCAAAACAATTCTTTCTTTCTGCATTGCGTGATTTTAACTAGGATTCAGACTACAATCTCCATCCTTACACTAGTCGTCTAAAGCTCATAGATTTGCCTACACTCGCAAGTCGTAGAGAAATGCTAGGTATAATATTTATCGTAAAATTAATGACAGGCTTGATTAATAGTCCGGCCCTTCTGGCTGAGGTAAATGATAAATTAATGTTCCCTCTCGAGTGTCAAGACACTTTCGACCTCTGTTTTGAAGCCATGCAAAACTAATTTTGCGCGCTTTCACTCATCAGCTCCTGGGTTCATGCCCTGCTCAAAGCAGCATCCCAAAAAATATAGAAAAGGGTTTTTTCTTAACAGCGGTCGTCACTCGGCAGGCAATGGCAAACCTCCTAGTGTATTTCTGCCATGAAAAACAGCTTCTCATAAAAATACAATCGCTGTTCGGAGTCGGCGTAAAACTGTAGGTCCCTCCGCTTTGTGTGACAACATCAACGCGCACACCACAAGTCGGAGGAAAGCTCGGCCAAACACTAACATATGTGTAACCGCCAATCTATTATTATTATTATAAAACTAATTTTCAGCTTAAGGAATCATTCCGTTGTTTATGTCGAGATTTTAGCCTCATTCCAACACGTTTGACATATCGGACACGATTTTTACTATAAAGAAAACTATCAGTTTAGTTTTAGAAAACTCTTACTGGTTTTGCGTTCTCGTACCCAAAAAGCTTGCAAAGTAGGGAAAATTCAGAGAGCAAAATGTGATAGAGAGCTGCAAATTTCTGCTGGAAAAATTTTACTAGCGAAAAGTTACAAGTAAGAAAATCAGATGATCACAAACACATATTTGTAAATAAACAAAAGAAAATATGGCCTTTTTGAGTTATTTATGGCAAATTTTATTATTAATGCTAGTATACAACGAAAAAGTGAGTAAATTTATTTAGTTTATTTTTAGTTAATTTACTATTAATCTCCAGTTTGTTTATATAGTGTGTGCTGTCTATGGTTGCCGTATGACATTTTTCGTTTGTACCATAATTTTCATTTAAATATACCAAAATAGATTAAAATGCAGCATGCTGAAATGTTTTTTGCTGAGGTTGTCGGCTTCGGTTGATTGTTGAAATTAAATTTTTTTAATTTTAAAGGTACATTTGTAGCTATATCTATTATGTGTTTTTGGATTAATGATGAGTATTTGGAGGTCACCATGTGGTATCACAAACGTTTTGAGAAAAATAGTTTATTCATTCGGATATAATTAATTTGTATTTTAAAAAGGTTTTTCTTATTCAAAACTATTCAATTATGTAAAATGCCAAATCCGGGAAAATGTACCAAGTTGAAATTAAATTGCCAAATGAACCACCAGTGGCAACTGTGGAAGTGGTGATCAGCTGTTTCGAAGGTTCCAAGTTTTTGCAAATTTCGCGTTCTCGTACTTCTGTGGATATTTTGTCTCTTTGAGAGCGACTGTTGCTAAATTCGCAGGACTTTTGCTGCTGGATAATTTTGTTTATATATTAATACAAGCAGACCCGGCGAACTTCGTCCCGCCCAAAATTTTTATAAATTTTATCAAAACTTTTTGGTCCAACATTTTCACCAACAATTCACGTTTACGATTTTCATTGGCACATTCGTCTGCTAAGATTATGGTTTGGTGGTCATTTGCCGCTTTAAATAACCTAATAAATATCCGTGAAGAAGTTCTTGAAATTCCCCAGTTGTGCGGCATTTCATAGCACGGTTATTCGCAAAGCGAAATAAATTTTTTCCTCTTCACTCCCTGGCGGCAACAATGACCCGGTTCTATAGTGAATGTCCTAGAAGCTTTACAGTATAGTAGGTGGCAATTTCAAAATGGGTGCGAATCATTGTTCTACAGAAATGCAATATACATATACTTATTTCAGACGAAATACCTTAAAAGTTTGAACGCATAATAATATTGGAAAATCACATCCATTGGGCCAATCGCAACGCAGGAGCGTTCGATATACTCAATGGTGCAACAGGTCGATTTAATCTGACCTTCACGGCCCCTTTTCTCACTTGGCTATTTTTAGTAATAGCTCGACTTCAGCACCACTTGGCAGCACGTTTTTGCAATAGTATTGCACACATATTTAAAACATTATCCAAATAGGATCATAACTAAGATTTTTAGTAATAACCCAACTACAGCGCCAACTGTCGGATTAAATTGTGAAACTAAACCATTCAGAGACCCACTCAAACACACAAAAAGTTTCGTTAAAATCCATACAACCATTTAGGAGGATTTCACTCACCAACACACCTACAAAAGAATTAAAAAATATATTCAAAGACACACCCCCTTTTCAAATAGCCCAAATTTTCTCCATGAGTATGGGCTTGATTTCAACTACATACATATCTGAATACTTTCAGAGATATGCAGTATAAAAATTCGATTTATATAGGAGGTGCCACGCCCCCCTTTCCAACAGCTGCCCTCTTTCTTCATGAGTATGCGATTGATTTCGTATATCTCCATACCAAGTTCCAGAACTCTACCATGAACACTTCTTAAGATAGGCAGTATGAAAAATTCGGTTTGTATGGAAGATGCCACGCCCCCTTTTCCAATAGTTCCAATTTTTCCTCAAGAGTTGATTGCGTATATCTCCGTACCAAGTTCGAGAACTATACCATGAACACTTCCAGAGATATGCAATATGAAAAATTTGGTTTGTATGGAAGATGCCACGCCCCCTTTCCTAATAGTTCCAATTTTTCTCCAAGAGTATGCGATTTATTTTGTACATCTCCATACCAAGTTCCAGACCTCTACCATGAACACTTCCAGAGATACGTAGTGTGAAAAATTTGGTTTGTATGGGAGATGCCACACCCCTTTTTACAATAGCTTAAATTTTTCTCTAAGGGTATGCGATTGATTTCGTATATCTCCATACCAAGTTCCAGAACTCTACCATGCACACTTTCAGAGATATGTAGCATGAGAAATTCGGTTTGTATGGGAAGTGCCACGCCCCCTTTACATATAGATTTTTTTTCAGCCTAAAACCATCCTTGGGACACGTGCGGCAGGTGGCAGTTTCAAAAAAATCGGTTTAGCCGCTCTCGAGCCTTGCGAAAACTAAAAAACGGCTTTCAAACTATATATTAGCTGAGATATATTATATATTACAATTATATTTTGACAGTATCCGTTGTTTCTGATTGGCGCAAGAAAATCTTGCCAAGTGACGAATTCGCCCCTTGACATGGTCGTTGCTCAAAGCTATTTATATTCGAAATTGCATTAAAATTGGAAAACAGGAATCTATAAGCTTATCCAGGTAAAAAGCTACCTAAGTACCGAATTTTAAGCAAATCGGACCATAAATATGATTTCTTTGAATAGATCGGTCCCTGGTCCACTTCTCGGAAAAAATGGATCATATATGCTAAAAGGCTACCTAAGTACCGAATTTTAAGCAAATCGGACCATAATAAGATTGTTTCGAACAGATCGGTCCCTGGTCCACTTCTCGGAAAAAATGGATCATATATGCTAAAATATGCTAAAAAGCTACCTGCGTACTGAATTTGAAGCAAATCGGACCGTAAATACGATTTTTTCGAATAGATCAGTCCCTGGACCACTTCCCGGAAAAAATGGATCATATATGCTAATATATGCTAAAAAGCTACTTACGTACCAAATTTTAAGCAAATCGGACCATAATAAGATTTTTTCGAATAGAACGGTCCCTGGTCCACCTACACGAAAAAAGTTAATTTTTTTTAGCCTAAAACATGGTGGTTGCCGAAAGCAATTTATATACAAAATTTCATGAAAATCGGACCAGCCGTTCACGAGATTACCTGTTACAAAAAAAAGGGACTTCTCTTTATATAATTAGTATAGATGTTTATATTAGCTTTGTTCCACACGCTTTCCGGGCTGCTCCGGTAATTAGAGCGTAAAAATAAGTTACTCTCTCACAAGTGTCAAAAATGTGTCAACACGGGCCCAGAGCGTGAGGAACGCAAAAAACCACATTTCGTGCACGGAATCAACAAATCGGCTCTACGTGTATGTATCTTACATGGCTAATAAAATTACCAAATAACTACATTTTCGGAAAGTTCTGTGGTACTTTCCACTTTGGTGTTTTGTAAAATTTGCTTTCGGATTTAAACAACAACAGCTGTTATTTCAAATTGCCCATTTGCACATTTGTGCCCGGAAAAAAATTCCGGGCTGTTTCGTGCACAAAGAAGAAGACATTACGATCTAAAAGTGGCACGGTACCCGCAGGCTCGTGTGGAACAAACCTATTAGGTTACGCTGTAAGGGCACCATTAATTTGACGCGAGGTGAACAAAAACTGTTTTTCTTTACACAGCCCGTTTTAAATTTGAATTATTATTATAACAAATTTGAATTCTTGTTCTCTTCCATTACGGTCCACCGCGCAAACTAATTATTAAAAAAATATTGAATAAAAATAACAATTTTTGTTTACTTGAGAATACAGTTTCAGCGAGTGCGCTATAACAGCACAGGTATAAACGCTTGAAAGAAATATGTACTTAGTCAAATAGGTTTTTTGTTAATACGGATGTTGCGTAGGTATTAACAAGGTAATATGAACGATATCACCATAGACCAAGTATACATAGGAACACGTTATCGAACCGAAAGTATCGATATAGCACTCATTTAAAGTATCGCTGTAAAGGTATCGGGTCTCATTAATATCGAGATTAAAAGACTCGATATACCAAATACCGATACAAAATTCAAAAAAATTTACTGAATATTGGTCTCATTTTCTAATATTCTAATATTCACGCAAACGTCAAAGCTGTGAGGCTGTGCTTTTTTGTGCTCTGTTTAAATTTTGTGTTTTGTAAAGCTGTTTACGCTTAATAAAGTAAAAAATTAAAAAAGTGTGATTAAACGTCTGGTGCACAATTTAAAGCTAAGTAAAATATCAAAATTTCCTGTAAATTTGATTAATTTAACTTGATATTCTGAATTGCATGTGCCGAGTGTTTTGTTTCATATAATATATTGTTGTTGTACAATTGTTTTTGTTTGTGAACATTGATTTTGCTCTTTTTGTCGTTTTGTAATTTCTGCTGTTTCATCTTTGTCACAGCTATTTGCGTTGTGTTTATTAGGTGTCAAACATACAGTGTATTTAAAACTGTTCGCTACATAGCTTTCAAACCGATATTTACCAGCTGATTGGTTCTCTGATTGATACATCGCTTTCAAAACTGTCTTGCTTTTTTGTTTATAAAACCTATACATAAATATCATTTTAAACATGTCGTGTATTTACAACAATTGCCACGTTAAAAGCGACTCCTACATATCTGTCATGCTGGCTCTGCGATGGGATTGCCCACATAAAATGTGCTGGTTTGAGCGGTAGGGTGTTAGACGCTATTAATGAGGGAAAGGGTCAACCGAAGTTGATTTATTTAAATTCTTTAGGCAGTCCAGAAATGGAAGGATCTGCCGGTTCTTGTTGAGAAATTTAAGCATTACGAAAAAATGTTTAAGTCTTTCACATGTCTCGACAACCCTCCACACTCTGAGGATAGCCGAGAAAATAAAGGTAGGCGTGTTATTAGTCCACTTAAAAAGATAGTCACTGAATCTAGTCAGAAAAAGCCTCCATCCCAGTCCTTGGAACTTATTAATCTTTCTTCTCCGTGCCCTCAGGCATTGGAACCTCCGCTATCTAAAGCCATATCAACTAGGTCTACATCTAAAAATAATAACGTCAATCAAAACGTTGATTTAACAGTGTTGCCATCAACATCTGAAGCTGCACTGTCTAACTTGGTTCCACCGAATAATTCGGAGCCCCGCACATCAGACATCATTACAAAAATGTTGGTTGTAATTCCTCCGAGAAGATCAATCTTTGTCTCTAGATTTGCTAAAGATACTTCTTCGGATGATATAAAGTCATACATATCGACTAAAATTAGAACTAAAGATGTATTTATTCGTAAATTTAATTTTAAATACGATCGCGATATTTCATCTTTTAAAATTGATGTAGCTGCCGAAGATTTTGATTCACTACTAAGTAGTTCATTTTGGCCGACCGGGGCGTTTGTTCGCGAGTTTGAGTATAAACCTAATGAAAGTAATAACAACGTAGCTAAAATTTCTAATCTTAATTCGGATTCAAAAAACTAACTCGCAAGTCTAATTTAAGTATTTACTATCAAAACGTTAGAAGTTTGAATACCAAATTTAACTGGCTTATATTTAAAAGGTTTTGACTGCAATTGTAATATTATTTCTTTGACCGAAACATGGCTTAAACCTGATATTTTTAATTCCGAAATTCTTCCAAATCAGTATCAAATATACAGGAGTGACCGCGAGGGCAGAATCGGCGGGGGTGTTCTTTTTGTGGTGCATTCATCGATACCATCCGAGGAAGTTAGTGTTCCTGTCATTGAATATACCGAATTTAAATGTATACGTGTACAGGCTGGAAATAGTTATATTTATTTAGCACTTTGCTACATCCCTCCTAATTCTGCC
>NW_016174237.1:8094-11120 GCF_001687245.7 Rhagoletis zephyria
GAAGGAGTCTTTCATAATACCACTTCACAAAAACGGCAGCAGGTCCTCTATAGAAAACTATCGAGGCATAGCGAAACTCTCCGCTATCCCCAAATTATTCGAAGCAATTATTGTTAACCAGCGGACATATTCTATATCTTCTTCAATTACAAAATCTCAACACGGGTTTTCTAAAGGAAAATCTACTATGACTCATTTATTGGAGTTTACAACTCATGTCTCAAACGGTTTTAGAGAAAATGCTCATACCGACGTAAAATACACCGATTTCAATAAAGCTTTTGACAAAGTATGTCACTCGTTACTCATCCGTAAACTCGACATAATCGGCTTTCAGCCCAGTCTTCTTCAATGGATCTCATCTTACCTCTCTGATAGAACACAAAGAGTTATTGTTAATAATTGTTCTTCCAACATCATTAAAGTTTCTTCAGGGGTTCCTCAGGGAAGCCACCTTGGTCCGATTCTGTTCCTGATATTCATTAATGATATTTCTTCTATAATAAAACATTCAAAAATTTTAATTTATGCCGATGATGTGAAACTTTTTAAAACATTGTCCTCTATCGAAGAAAGGTCTTTGTTACAAGCGGATATGAACAACGTGGTTAGTTGGTGTAATACAAACTATATGCCACTAAACCTTAAAAAATGTAAAGTTATGTGTTTCTCTCGGAGGGCTGTTCAACCAGCTGTTTATTCAATATCAAATTATAATCTAGAGCAGGTGTCCAATTTTGTCGATCTTGGTATCACAATGGATTCCAAACTCAATTTCAACCATCATATTAATGTTACAGTCAATAATTCCAAAGGCGTTTTTGCATTTGTAAGGCGATGGTCAAAAGAGTTCAAAGATCCTTATGTTACAAAAGCTCTTTTTACCAGTTTAGTTAGACCTATACTATAATACGGATCTATTGTTTGGAATCCCCGCTACCAAGTTCATTCAGAAAGGATTGAATCAATTCAAAAACAATTCTTGCTTTTTGCATTGCGTAATTTTAACTGGGATTCAGATTACAATCTCCCCCCTTACACAAGTCGTCTAAAGCTCATAAATTTGCCTACACTCGCAAGTCGTAGAGAAATGCTGGGTATAATATTTATCGTAAAATTAATGACAGGCTTGATTAATAGCCCGGCCCTCCTGGCTGAGGTAAATTTTAATGTTCCTTCTCGAGTGTCAAGACACTTTCGACCTCTATTTTTAAAGCCATGCAAAACTTATTTTGAACCAAACGAATCATTCTGTGGTTTATGTCAAGATTTTAACACTCATTCCAGCACGTTTGACATATCGGACTCGATTTTTACTATAAAGGAAACTATTATTTCCACTCTCAATAATTGAAATACTATCTTTAGCATATCCAATCAGCTGATGAATTTGATTCTGTAGCTGAATAGTTTTAGATCTCGACACTTAACAAACTCCTGTTTCCACTACTCGGCACCAAAAAATTAAAAAAAAATTCCGTACGTCAAGCGGGCTGCGATCCTCGTGTCGGTTGGGCGGAAATGGAGGGTAAAAAGCCGTTTGGATTAATTAATTAAATAATTAACTCTTTGCACTTTTATAAGTCACGGTGGGTTGGATCAACCAAAAGGTCTTGGCACTTCTGATTTTCTTGTGAATTTCTTTTCTATTATGTTTACTAAGTAATTTAATTAATTAATTAAATAATTGATCCCAACGGTTTTCACCCTCCTTTCCCGCCCAACCGACACGAGGGGAGAGGAGTTTGTTAAGTGTCGAGATCTAAAACTAAATATTCAGCTACAGAATAGCTGAATACAGCTGATTGGATATGCTAGAGTTAGTAGGTGTGTACTCGTATTGAGCGGACAAAATTATCCAGCAGCAAAAGTCCTGCGAATTTAGCAACATTCGCTCTCAAAGAGACAAAATATCCACAGAAATACGAGAACGCAAAATTTGCAAAAACTTGGAACCTTTGAAACAGCTGATCACTTCCACAGTTGCCACTGGTGGTTCATTTGGCAATTTAATTTCTACTTGGTACATTTTCCCGGATTTGGCATTTTATATAATTGAATAGTTTTGGATAAGAAAAACTTTTTTAAAATACAAATTAATTATATCTGAATGAATAAGCTATTTTTCTGAAAATGTTTGTGATACCACATGGTGACCTCCAAATACTCATCATTAATCCAATAAAACATAATAGATATAGCTACAAATGTACCTTTAAAATTAAAAAATTTACATTTCAACAATCAACCGAAACCGACAACCTCAGCAAAAAACATTTCAGCATGCTGCATTTTAATTTTTGGTATATTTAAATGAAAATTATGGTGCAAACGAAAAATGTCATACGGCAACCATAAACAGCACACACTAAAGTAAACAAACTGGAGATTAATAGTAAATTAACTAAAAATAAACTCAACAAGCGTTGTGCTAAAAAAATTTACTCACTTTTTCGTTGTATACTAGCATTAATAATAAAATTTGCCATAAATAACTCAAAAAGGCCATATTTGCTTTTGTTTATTTACAAACATATGTTTGTGATCAGCTGATTTTCTTACTTGTAACTTTTCGCCAGTAAAATTTTTCCAGCAGAAATTTGCAGCTCTCCATCACATTTTGCTTTCTCAATTTCCCCAACTTTGCAAAGTTTTTTGGGTACGAGAACGCAAAACCAGTAAAAGTTTTCTAAAACTTTTAATAGTTTTGGGTTGTACTCGTACCTCCTAGTATTTCAATTATTGAGAGCGGAAATGATAGTTTTCTTTATAGTAAATAAATAATATAAATAAAACTTTGTAATATACAACGCTTTTATAAATGGACTAAAAAGTAGAAAATAATACTTCTCAGTCCCATAAAATTTGTTTTGATAACTTTTGATTTTGAAATTTNGGTTGTACTCGTACCTCCTAGTATTTCAATTATTGAGAGCGGAAATGATAGTTTTCTTTATAGTAAATAAATAATATAAATAAAACTTTGTAATATACAACGCTTTTATAAATGGACTAAAAAGTAGAAA
>NW_016174238.1:0-11120 GCF_001687245.7 Rhagoletis zephyria
AAGATGAAGATGAAGATGAAGATGAAGATGATTAATACTTTTTTTTTTTGATATGATGATATGATTGATTCGTGAGAAGTTGGGCTCTTGTACAGACTTTTTTGATTCCCGTAGTTAATACGTTCTATATAAGCTACCATCTTCGCTTGGAAGACGCTGTAATTAGAGTGATTTCTTTTATCTTAGGACTACGCTCTCCACCTTGTTCCTTTGACTAAATCCGTTTGTGTAGAACTGGAGACATTATTGCCTTAATTGGTCAGAAGTGGCCTCCATATTCCTTATCCTTTCCTTCAAATTAGATCCATCGTTGTAGATTTTTAGAGATCCGTCTGACCGAGTAACTTCCCCGGAACAGGTTTACCTCTCCGGCGTTGATGTTTTTCTACGTTCAATGTGTACGTCTTCTCACCTTTAAATTGGGTTATAATTAATACATACATACATATGTATTCGTCTGAAGATAACTCCATTTTGGCTGTCTTAGGGGCTCGGCAAGTAAGGAATATTTTATGGCGCCAAAATCTCCTAAGTAAGCTTTTAATCTAGAGAGGTAATATGACTTTCTTTTTGTTGCGTACCGACCCAGTCTAATATACATACGTACTTAGTTTATCATAAAATAAAATCCAGCATTCAAAATGCAATGAATGGCCAATTTTCTTTCACTCTGCCATTGTATGTACGAAAATAAGGCTAAATTATTTTCTGCCGGTCATGCAATAATTATCGACAAGAATTTTCCCCTTGGAAATTGTATTTAATACCACGAATTGGTAAATGCCTGCCATAATTTTTGACGCTAATATTGCGGCGCCAGAGTTTTTGTATTTGCTTTGGATGGACTTTATAAGTAGACTAGCTGCCCGTGTGCGACTTTGTTCGCAACTAACTTAAATTTTTGTCCCTTTAACTTTATTACTTTAGGATAAAAAATAAGTAATTTTTAAGCAAAAAACATAACCGACTTCAATTCTCATATCAAATTTTAAGATCATCGTTAATTTCTTCATGATCCAATGAACGGACTTAAATTATTGAAATCGGTTAATGCGGTAAATAAAAATTTCCGACGAATTGATAACCTTCTCCTTTTTGTGAAGTCGGTTAATTATTTAAAATAAAATTTTCANTAAAAATTTCCGACGAATTGATAACCTTCTCCTTTTTGTGAAGTCGGTTAATTATTTAAAATAAAATTTTCAATACCGATAAGTTTTTGTGCAACACAAAATTATATATACATTTTTTTTTTTCAATTATAAATCGCACCGAATTTTCGTAATGGCTTTTGAATATATCATATCCTTGAAGTTTCAAAGTCCTATCAGCAGGGTAAATACTGAGCATCAGTGTGTAGGTCCTTATGTACATATGTATAAGGTACTTTGTAAAATTCTTGATACGCTGAAACGCTGATAGATTATAGTGCGTTAAAATGAGCTTCTGTATTTTTATGAGAAATGGTTTTTCATGGCACACATACACTCGTAGTTTTGCTGGAAGGGCTGGAACCCAGGTCAATATTTAAAGTTCAAATTTCCTTGGCAACTACATATCAATGAGAGTAACGCAGTTGATATCCTGATAATAAATAACAAAGCACTTTTCCGCAGCATCTTTAATTTCACAGTTAACAGATTTTTTACTTGTCCCTACAATGGGACATACAATTATTTGGAGTAACTATCAGAAAACATGTGGTATATATCTTATGAATCTGCCGATTTCCCAGTGGCATAAAATATTACCGCTTAAACTACTGTAGGTATATTGAAAGTTAGGAGTTTCAAACTTGAAAGGGACTTAAGGCTCATCCCACGGTAATCAATACCGAACGAAATGAAAATAAACTCGAGAATTTTATTACATTATTTCTAGTAAAAAAGAGTATATAAATTCAACTTCATTTCAAGATTGAAAGCCGAAATTTCGAAGTTTATCTTAAAATCAGATGTTTTTTACTGTAGGTTTTACCATTTACAAACACATATAACATAATAATAACAACATTTTTTAATTTTCTTTAAATTTGGCGTGGTTAAGGCAGAAACGGGACGATATGTTGATTGCAGTTAATGTGGATCTGTTTTAATTTTTTCGTAATCTATGTATGTACATTAGGGTGGTCGAAAAATGTATGGGAGAAAAGTAAAATCGGAAATTTAATGCTCCCACCCCCTAGGATTGTTCTATAACGAAAAAAAGTATACCCCTGTTTTTTTATTTTAAAATCAAAATATATTTAGAGGTCGCTCAAAGCGCTCAAAGTTTCCCATGTATTTTGTATGGGGGAAAAAATACTTTCCGTAGAAATGGCATAGAATCCATGAAAATCAATCAAATCTGTAAGAAGAAAGAAAGTGTAAGTTCGAGCGGAGCCGATTTTAAATACCCGGCGCAAGTATTAAATATATGTTTTTTCACCTTTCCGAAACCTACCGCTACATGGTAAGCCGGGGTGTATAAATTTAAACACTATAATAATAATAATAATATAATGGATTGGCGCTTTCACATATGTTAGTGTTTGGCCGAGCTTCTCCTCCGACTTGTGGCGTGCGCCTTGATGTTGTCACACAAAGCGGAGGGTCTTACAGGTTTACGCCGACTCCAAACGGCGATTGTATTTTTATGAGGAGCAATTTTTCATGGCAGACTATACTTATATGTAAAAGGGCAAAGGTGAAGGGGAATATGTATATGAAGAATATGATATCTAGGCATAAAAATAAAAACAAAGATAAATATAAAGAAAAAGATGAGGATGAGGATACCGATAAAAGTATAGATAAAGATAGAGGAAGAAAGATTAAAATAAAGATAGTTTTAGAGAAAAGGATATAGATAGGGGCATAGAAACTTATCGATTAAATAATAGATATTTTTCGATATTTTTAACGATTTTTTTATCGAAATTTTCTTGTTCTTGATTTTGCTATCGATATTTTCGGAACATATCGATATAATGGTCGATATTTTTTTCGAGTTTCTTATCGGTATTATTATTGATTTTGTTATCGATTTCGTAATCGATTTTATTATGGACTTTGTAATCGATTTTATTATCGGTTATTTATCGATTTTGCTATCGATATAATTATCGCTTTTGCTATCGGTATTTTTTTTCTTAGTGCGTGCTTTAGTTTTTGACTGGGTATGCTCTTAACCATATCACGTATTCTACGTTTAAATTTAGCGTCTGTATCTCTGATTCAGCCTGCAGACCAAGACGAAGGCGCTGGAGTGTTCCTTTTTTTAAACTAATCGTTTTAAAGAATTTACGATTATAAATATTTTTAAACTTAAACCTTAAAATATAAGTTGAAATGTCACACCCGTCACCGTGGAAGGAGCTTTATATATGTAGCTAGTTCTTTGTTTGCTTAAAACGAGAAAGGGTTACATTTCAGGCATGGGATTGCATTTATCTACTCACACATTATTTTTCTGGAGCAGGTTTTTCGGTACGGTGCTTACTTTTCTTAATAATTATTACAGTCTTTTGACATCCTTACCATTACCATATTGATCTCAAACTAAGTAATAGCATAGACAAACGGCAGCGGTGACACGGATGAACTGCATAATATTGCGAACTACAATTCTATAAATGCATTCAATTCCATGCATTCGTTTTTGCGTGACGCGCGTACAAACATACGGACAGACAGACAAAAAGTCTAAAAGTTGTTGGCTCTAATAAAGACCCCCTATTAATTTTTCTTTTATATCTTTAATGTGCAGGTCTCTTATAATTTTGTTATATGTATAGAAGATAATTAGTTAATTTAAATTTTTTGTGTTTAATTTTATTAAAAAGCAAACAGCGTGTAACTGATCTTAACTTAAACAAGTAAGAAAGTCTAAGTTCGGGCGGAGCCGAACATTAAATACCCGGCGCAAGTATTAAATATATGTTTTTTCACCCTTCCGAAACCTTCCGCTAGATGGTAAGCCGAGGTGTATCAATTTTGAGTAAATTAGCGTCCTTCAATTTCGAAATATTGAAGTTTCAAGCATTTCTTAAATTTACCGTTATATGAGAATCGGCCGTTATTTTAGTCCGATTTCAATAATTTTCAACGTTTTGCTTACACGTGGCAAGTACAATAACCATACCGAGTTTGGTACAAATTGGTAGAACGGTTACCGATATACTTATATGTGATCATAAGTGGGCGGTGCCACGCCCATTTTCCAAAATTTTACCATAAACGTATTTCTTGGTAAAGAATTGTTGCAAGCATTAATTTTGAATAAATTAGCTTCAATATTTAATGATTTATCGAAGATTTTGTATTTCTCTAAATTACCGTTATATGGGATGTGGGCGTGGTTATTGTCCGATTTTAAAAATTTTCGGCGATTTTTTATGCTGTACCAAGGCCAACAACTGTGCCAAGTTTGGAAGAAATTGGTGCAGCGGTTACCAAGATATACACATGTAACCATAAGTGGGCGTGGCTACGCCCATTTTCCAAAAATTTATAATATTCTTATTTTTCGTCTAAAAATTATTGTAAATATCAATTTTGAGTGAATTATCTTCAGTAGTTACTAAAATATCGCAGTTTTCGTATTTCTGGAAATTACCGTTATATGGGAAGTGGGCGTGGTTAAAGTCCGATTTCGCCCATTTTCAATACCAACCTACCTTGGATTAAGGGAAACCTACATACCAAATTTCGTTGAGATATCTCAATTTTTGCTCGAGTTATCGTGTACACGGACAGACGGACAGACGGACGGACAGACAGACATGGCTTAATCGATTTCTTTCTTCATCCTGATCATTTATGTATACATTTGTCTATATCTATCTCGATTCGTTTTGGCTGTTACAAACAACCGTTATGTGAACAAAATTAGTTTAACCTTTGTGCACAAGTGCGCTCTGGTATAAAAATGTGGAAGCTATAATACAGTGAATCCCAAATTGATCCAGGTGTGCCCCCAGGGCTCCACGGGAGACTCGACGGGGGTCTACGGTCTACGTTGGTGTGAAAACAATATGGGGGTCCACGAAAATGTATCTTGTCTCGATAGTAAAGAACCACAGCACTGCTGCACTTACCGCCACTTTGTGTTTTCATACGTGGGAAAGCTTTAAAGGCCACCTGCAGACTAAAAAGAAACAGATGTTGGTATAACACTTGTGTATTTCTAATGCTACAGAATAGTATGCCATCATTACGCTTGTTGAAGAGATTCTATAATAATAAGTTCCCTGAGACTGAATGCTGCTTGAATTCCATCACTGAGACCAGACTCACACATTGCCGAATCTTCACTG
The DNA here is from genome assembly GCF_001687245.7 of Rhagoletis zephyria. Lineage (NCBI taxonomy): Eukaryota > Metazoa > Arthropoda > Insecta > Diptera > Tephritidae > Rhagoletis > Rhagoletis zephyria. Next base: position 5,297 of record NW_016174238.1, read on the forward strand.
ATGGCTCCAAAACTAACTCTGGGTCATGATCTGAGGTCTTTTTCGAAGTTAATGGGGATAAGCTTCACTTTTGTGTTGGCGATTATGCTTCGCTCTTCCAGGCTGGGGTAATTGCAATCCTCAAAGCCTTGGACTACGTGGTGGAACATAGGTGAAGGGGAAGGAGTTTACGTGTCTGTAGTGACAACCAAGCTGCACTCAAGTTGTTGGCCAGCCCTCTAGCAACTTCGAAACTAGCTAGGCGATGCAAGTCTCGACTAAATTATGGGGGTAAACATTACGAGCTTGCTTTACTCTGGGTCCTGGTAAGGAGATATCGGACCATTTAGCCAGAATTCGCTTAGACCAGCCATTCCTCCGTCCACAACCAGTTTTAGCACTCCCACCTTCGGCCATCGAAACAACCATCAGAAACTGTGTGAATACTTCGCTCAGCAATGGCTGAGATGCATCGACGGGATGCAGGTGGGCAAAACTCATGTTGGCTTTAATCTCCGAAGGTCTATCTAGTTTTTATCTCTCATTGAGCAGGCGACACTGCAGACAACTTGTTGGACTGCTGACTAGTCACTTCACGTGGCACAAACACCTGACTGTGATAGGCGTAAATGACAAGTCCATTTGCCCATCCTGCCTTGAAGGGAATGAGACGGTAGAACACTTTTTGTGCTTTTTGCTTGCTGGGTTGTTGTTCGTTTCTCTACTGACAGTTTTTGAATTACGAGTTTGGCGTAAAAAGCTTAAAGTGAAAGTACATAACGTCCATTGCGTCCCCGTCTCAGTCACCGTCAGTTGTCAAAAAACTGACGGTGACGCACAAATTAGCTCAACTTTCAACTTTAGTATCGCGTCTGCGTCAAGTGACAACTATTCTGTGTTTTCTTTTCATGTTTGAACTAAAATTTTTTCAGTTTGTGAAAATATTTGGATTTATTTACATAAATAAGAAATGTAAAATAGGATGAAAGAAAATTAAAAACGCAATCTTTGCAAAGAGCAGCAATGAGTTTTTGATTTTACGGGCGCAATTGTGTACGGATAGTGTGTGCTGGCAATGCCGGTGACGGTGTCGGTGACGCAACGGACGTTGCGTACCTTCGCTTTTAGCCATTTTGTTGTTTTAAGTTTTGTGTTTTAAAAATGTGAGTGATAAATATTTTTCGCCTCACTTTATACCTCGGAACACAAATAGACTATTTTACAAATACTCCACGTACAAAGTCATGAGTGAACCGAACATTTGATGAGTATATGGTGAAGATAATATAGCTATTCACCAAATTGAGCAAGTGGCCTGACACTCTGGCAAAAGAGCAAAGGGTGTTGACAGCAGTATTTGGTGAATACCACTAATGTATTTAAATAACGCTAGGGCTCGAAGTGCTAAAAAAATATAACTCCTCAGAGCGAGAGAGTATTTTGATCGATTTACCAGCTTTATTTTTTTAAAGCTGCAAGTGTTTAATCACATTATCTTAATAAATAGAAAGAAAATACTTTAGTTTTATTTTGGCCACTGCGAGTTAAGTTTCTGAATTCACCCACGATGCAAATTTTCATAGTAAGCTCTAATCTTAACATTTCATTTAGCTCTAATCTTTGAGCTTTGAAAATATTTAGAAATGTATCAGCAGTAAATTTTTGAAATGGGTCTACGAAAGAAAACGTTTCGGAACCTCTGCTATAATTGAATTAATAAATAAAAATTTTGTGAAAATTCTTCTGGCGACGGGACTCGATCCCACGGCCTTACTAATCTGCGTTACTGCCATCTATCGGGGTAATCCGTTAATCCGGATCAACGATGCCCAGTTGCTTTAATAATAACAAACTGAGCAGGAAATGAAATTTTCCATAATAAGAACACTCCTAATACAAATGTATGTACGTATACACATATACTGATATTTTTACGTGTGTACATATGTATGTATGTACATATGTATATATGCATTTCGGTATGAAATTTGCTGCAAGGATTAAATTACCCAAGGCGTCGACTATTTATTGCAGCAATGTTGCGTCTCAAATTCTTTTGTACGGAGTGCTTTGTATTTGATTTTTTTCCTATTTTGCTTCCATTTTCTTACAGCCATTTTCTTTGCCATCAATTAAAGTGTATCAGCATTGCAGGCATATCGAATTTAGCAATTTCGCTTGTATTTCTCATTAACTTTCTTCATACTTTTGTGCATGTGTAGGTAATTATTTATGCTATTTGGCACATGACTCCGTAAGAGTATTCTGTATAGTCATTCATACACACATACCTCAATATTGTGGGCACTTTTTTTGGTACCAACATTTGCGGTCGTCTAATTTGCCATGGTGATATGGCAAATAATTTTGGGGATTTTTCTTATTCATTCACTCCAGCAGTGGCCTTGATTAAGTAATTATAAGTGAAACCTGTATATCATAAATAAAATGGCAAGAATGAGCTTACTTCTTGATTGTAGATCTTTTCATTGCGCCCAATATATGTACATACAAATATACGTTTACATAAGAGTAAATAATTTGTATAACCACATTACCGAGTACTAAAAGCTTATATGGTGCAGTTTTATTACAATAATCCCATTGTCGCCTTTCAATGCTTAACTATAAAACAAAGAACATACAATTTGCCAGTAAATACTAGTATGAAGCGATCTTAAGGCCAAATCACAGCATTGGTGCATTTGTACTAGGGCTGTGAGATTGATTGATTATTAAAAATTTTAATTAATCATAAAGTAAATAACTCAATTACTCGAGTAATCAAGACTTTGGTTAAAAAAAACGATAATAGTTGAGTAATTTGCTTTATGATTAATCAACATTATGAGTAAAACTAGTAATCAAATATTCAAAGTACTGTGTACATATAAAGCAGTAGGAGTGGCTTGATATTATGAAAACAATGTTTTTGTTTTCAAAAATAAAATAAAACATTTTGTTTTGCACTACACATTACAAAAAAAGAAGTTACATTTTCCAAAGCTAACTATTTTAAAGAGCAAAATAAATTTTTTGACTTGATTAATCATCGTTTTGAGTAATCAAATTCTTGATTACTCGAGTAATTGAATAACCGAACAACTGATTAACCAACTTGCTCGAGTAATCGAATAATCGCACATCCCTAGTTTGTACAGATTTATACATTTTACGTTAAACGTTACTGTCAAAATGTACAAATCTGTATCAATGCACCAATCGTGTGATTTTGCCTTAAGCAAGCACTTAGTTGGATAATGCTGGACTATCGAAGAAAGTGCAAGAAATATTAGGAGCTCTAGCACCGCCACCATAAGGAGTAAAATAGCATTCGAAAAGGGGCTAATCATTGACAGAAGAAACTTCGTTCGTGTTTTCATTATAGTCGGCGTAACTTAGTTAGATGTCACTTGCACTCGGTAGGACCAAAGGTCGATCCCTAATCTGAGCCATAACCAAAAATTATAGAAAAAGATAGCACAGCGGTCGTCCTGGGATGATGATAGCATGCTCTCTGCCATAAGAAAAGTCCATAAAGCTGTATATGAGCAAATCTCACGAGTTGATAAATTTTTTGACAAAATCATGTTTTTAATTCTTCCTTGTCGTCAGTTTTGTATAAAGAACAAGCGAAATTGTACTTAAATGGAAAATTCGAAAAAAATATATAACAACCACTCATGTTCATATACCCGTAGTTGCATATGTAACGTATACGCCCCGTAGCACCAACGCTGACTTTTATTCAAAAGTAATTAAATATTCCCGTGGTAGAATTTTATACAGTAATCCTTATGCACATATATGTTACTTTATTCGTGTATATTACAATTTAAGAACGAATTTCTGGTGTGCCAATAAAATTTGTAATAATGAAATTTCATTTTCTCAAATCATAATCATTTTTTACTCAATATAATTTGTATTTTTAATATTTTTATTGAGCTTTGTACCACGATTGTTTATTGGGAAAAATTTAAAAAGCAAAAGTCTAAGCGGTAGAAGTTATAGCAGCTATTTCGGAGATAACCACATCTCCTCATCAGATTTCTTTTTTCTATACTTCCCTGCTGAAGTATTTTAAATACTTTTTTAAGTAAGGTACTATATATTTTGCTTTGCTGCCTTTCTATGCAGTAAGTGCTCCTCCATTATTTGGTTTCATAGGGATTCAGATACCTTCCTCATTGAAGTAGTAAAGAAAATTCGCTTAAGTGCTTTTTTTGGTTAAGTGCCCAAGTTTTTCGTGCAAATAGGGATGGGCAGCTAAGCAAACTATACTGTATTTGTATTTGAATGACTTTTTATTTGAGTAGTCCACTTGCAAACAACGTTATGTGATTTTATAATAGTAAGCCATAAATAAAAAAAACACGTCTACAACACCAACTAACATCCAAATTGTATCCATTTTTTATCTGAAAATTTGGATAAATAAGATTAAAATCTCAGTATGGTAGTTTTTGCAAATTTTTTACATAAAAATCTAATATAGCGAGTTTTGAAACAGAAACTTTTATATAGCTAGCTTTTTTTATCTTTTTGCATTCTCTCTTCCATGAAGATTTATCTGCCGCTTTTTCCACTCCACTAGGCACCGAAATTACCACGTTTTCTTGCAGTTTTCTAAGTTCATCAGAAGATGGAGACTTTTGAAACTGTATAAATACATACATACATAAGTGTTATCGACTTTTGCAAGAGTAGTCAACATTTGATGCTATTTTTTAGAATATAGAAAGATTTTACACTGTGTCGTTAGTGGACATGAAACTACTTTCAATACTGGTACGTTACCCACCAAAAACTAAAAATCGAAAAAATTTTACATAGAGTACTTTGCAAGTGTATTTATGTATGTATAATATGTGTACCTAGTTAAATAGATAATACTTTTCGAATATGAAGCAACCCCAATAAAAAAATTTTTCAAACAAACATTTTTTAAATCTTTTTCGCCTGACACATTTTTAAATTAACCGATGAATGAATTTGATTTTTTAAACACATGCCAGATCTCCTAAGTACAGATTAGAATTAAAGCCTTTTCAAACCAATTTTGGTTAATAAACATCTTTTAGTAATTCATTTAACTTATTAAATAATTTGAATTTAACTTTTTCAACAGGTGGCAACTCTCTTTAAACACAAAAAAGTATATACGCTCAAACTAAGGTTTTCTTAACGCTCTTTATACATACGCTATATTTTAATATTTCATATAACTTGTGTATAAGTTAACTAAGTTAACTTTTTAAAATAGGTGGCAACCCTCTTCAAAATATTATTCACTACTATCTCCTTAAACCCCTTTCGTTTGGCAGTTACATGATACATATTTCAGTTACCTAATTCCCTTAGTTCAAATTGAATTTGATTTAAAGCGGTGGCAACCCTTCTACAAGTAGTTAAGAAATAAATAATTTTGATACCCACCTTTGTAAATAATTTTATTTTGATTTGTATATAGATTTTTGAGTGGAAATTTTAATTAAGTAGCGTCATGTGACAACTTCGATTGATAAAAAGCAGGAAACCTTTTTATATTTACAAACCTTAAATATTTGAATTATTACAACAAAAACAAGTTTCAGTTTCGTATTAATCTGTTTTAAATCCACTTGATTTATGAACAAATCATAGCAGATTTTTGTGTCGGTTGTCGAACAAGTTCTCTCTCTCTGACCAAATAGTCATATGCCGCATTACCAGGTGCATAACCATACAGGAATTTCTTAAAATAATAAAAAAATACAAAAAAATATAGATTTACAAATCCTACTTCATACGTATGTATACTATAAATGTGAAATTTTGTGATTTAGTGTATGTGTGTGTGAGT
>NW_016174239.1:0-11119 GCF_001687245.7 Rhagoletis zephyria
AAAAAATAGGGGTATATTTTTTTCGGTATAGAACAATCCTTGGCGGTGAGAGCATAAAAATTCCGACTTTACTGTTTTACATGCATTTTTGGAGCACCCTAGTGATCAGCCTTGCCACAAAACACTTCCTACTCAACACTGGAAAATGTAGAAGATTTGTAAGCGGAAAAGTTTTAATTTGTTTATGTGTATGTGTGTGTGAAGCACTATAAAGAAAAGCCAACAGCAACGCTTGGGTAGCAGTTAGACATGGCAAGTGAAGTGACTTTTGAAAGCAGTTTTAATTTCCGAAAATCAAAGTATGTATCTGATAAAAACTGTTGTCCATATACTCGGTGAATGCTCAAAAATATCACTTTCAACTATGTGACCAAGCATTTTAGAAAAAATAATTGGACCTAATACAGTGTAGTTGAGTTTAGCAAATTTTAGACTTGCGTTGTAGATACTACATAAATAAGATAATGAAATATGCCAGTATGCCCACTATTGCTCAAATGTGAACAAATCAGTACCTAAATCAGTATAATAAATTAGGTAGAAATATATTTACAAGCTTTTATTATATTTCTAACTTCACGAGACGTGAGACTTGAAACTTCAAGTTTAGCTCTAAACCCGATGACAATGAAATGTGATGCAAGAATTAATCCTCTAGATAGCGCAGATGTCGAGGTATTTGAAAAAGGCTTATTTATATTCAGATATGATAATATTTCTAATCTATATTTATTATATACATGAAACGAAAAAACTCCACAAATTTGCCCGATAGGTAGCGCAGGAGTGGAGATATTTATGTACCAATATGATTCATATTTAGAACGCATATATCTCGATTTCTTACCTTTTTTCCGTGCTGTGAGGAAATGGTCTAAAATGCCTTCGCACGATATAGGAACCGTGGCTCCTACGTGAGTGTTATAGCCACTAAATCAATCTCTCCTCCTACCCTGGAAACTTCTCTACTCTACCACTTTCGCATTACTTCAAGGTAAAGAATGCTGGGGGGAACCTAATTGGTCAGTGTCAACTCGCCCTATGTCCAGTGCTGCCATTTTTGAAGCCAGCATCTAGCTATTGGCTCGTCTTCTCTTCGTAAAAGGTTCAGCTTGTTGCTACGTTTTTCCAGTTTGTGGCTCATTTATACGGTTACTAACAGGACTACAGATCTTGGTTAGTGATTTCCTCTCTTTGCGGATTCGGCGGTGGAGACGACGTCTTGTATGGTTCCTAGAGTGGATCTTCCCGGTCGGAAAGTGTATTGTCTATCCAATAGACCTCCGGCATCTTGTATTTCCGATGCTAAACTTCGTTTTAGTAGCCTTTCATATAGGTAGCTTCCCTGCTACATATNGCGGTGGAGACGACGTCTTGTATGGTTCCTAGAGTGGATCTTCCCGGTCGGAAAGTGTATTGTCTATCCAATAGACCTCCGGTATCTTGTATTTCCGATAATAAACTTCGTTTTAGTAGCCTTTCATATAGGTAGCTTCCCTGCTACATATAGCCCTGCTGTCCAGCATGCAGAGTGGTCGGTATGCCGCAGAAGATTCGTGGCCGCCTTTTCCTTTGCTGATTAGTGTCAGCCGTTGCTTCTTCCATATATCTGGGGATACGCCTTCCCGTAGGCAGAAATTATACATATTCAGTAGCAGGTGGGGAGTGTACTCCATCTCCCATCCCCTAAACTTGAATGGAAAGAAGTCACACTACAATAAATTTAGCCGTTGGGTGGTGCGGGATCGGTTTTTGTTTTTCATTAACCACTAATGAAAGATTGTCTTAAACAAATTTAATTAATAAGGTACTTGTCTAATTTGAATTTTGTATTTCGTCACACAGCAACATTCAATTCGACAGAACTTTCAGCGAAAATTGCTAGTGCAGCACGCGTAAGTTAAAATTATTACTCGAAAGTGATTTACGTTCTTTTAGTTGCAGTTGCACCTTGCAGTTTTTATTCTTGAAAATGATTTCTGCGAATTTTGAAAAATTACTTTTTTGAAAAAGTGCTTACATTGCAACGTCTAAGCGTACTTTAAGAAGCGCTGTAAAACCGTTGCCATTTAATTTATTTTCTGCTACTAGATTGCATGAGTGTATACTTGTATGCGTATGTGTGCGTGCCTGCTTTTGAGTATTCTTGGTTTCTTTGCTGGCTATTGCTGTTGCTTCTACCGCTGCCGCTGCCGCTGCCACTGTGCACGAAATGATTGCCGGTTGCACGTTGCTCGAGTTCATTCATTATGAATTTCAAATTGAGTCGCAACTTGCAGTACCAACAACAACAACAAAAAAAATAATAAAGAGCAGCAGCAGCTAAATAAGTCGCTATAACTTGCAAAGTCCAATTGTTGTTGCCATTATTTTACGCAGGCAATTTTCAGTTACGGTTTTGCCATTGTTTGCACGCTGATCACACAGCTCACAACAGTAGTGTTTAGGCGTAGACAATGGTCTCCTATAGTAGTTAGGCCCCACGGCACAGCCGCCCAGTCGTCGAACAAGAACAGCTAAAGTGAAGCACATCGAAAAAGACATATCATTGCTGCTGCTGCTGCTGCTGCTGCTGTTGTAAAAGACAAATAAACCAAAGAAGTGGCAGTGGATACTCGTACAAGCGTAACAGCCGGCTGCTTAATAGCTTTAACTGGGAGAAAATAAAAGCAAAGCAAAGGCCAAAAAACACAACAACCAAGCAAAGATCACACTCAGCCGTCGAGTTGTCTGTCGGCTTGTCGACTTGTCATTCTATTTGTCTGTCTGCTGTAATGCACACTCCTCGCCTTAAATCTCTTACTAGCTGGCTGTGGCACGCAACCGAACGAGGCTCAAGCCGCTGGAGCTGCTGGGGCCGCGCTTTGAAAACGTAACCAAGCGAGCCGTCGCGGCTGTAAAATTTCAGTTTCATTTCGCCCAGCGACGCGTGCGGACGTCAAATTTCCAGCTGCTTGGAAAAGATGTAAAAATGTGATATTTCAAAGCAAAGCGGTCGATATTAATTGAAATAAATCAGTTGTGAAATCATTGTGGCTGAATTTAAGTGATGCGGAGGCGAATCGAGCACCAGTGAATATGACTTAAAAATCGATTTTTAATATTGTGGCGAATATAAAAGAGAATTATAAAAGTGATTTTCACACAAAAAAAAAATTATTTCAAAATATTGTGGCAGCATAAAAATATCTCAAAAACAAGAAATTCACTTTAAGCGCGAAGCAAAAAAGAGAACTCCAACTCCAGTTACTGTTTTGACACATTTTTTTCTATATATATCTACATATATTTTTTTAATCGCTATCTTGGCCCAAACTATCAATCAATCACTTAAGCGGCGCTTATGCTATGTAAATATTCGTGCAGTGCAACACAAATGCAATGCTTGAATGAATTGCTAATTTCAAATATTAGCTAATTTGCATTTCACTTTATAAAGAAACGAATACTAGAAAAAAATCAAGTCTTAGCCAGCTATCACAGTTGAGGGCAACAGATTTAGTAAACAAAATTCAAATAAAAACAAAAACAAAAGTCCAAAGCTTCAAGCCACCTACAACAGCAGGCACACTTTTCTAGACTTCTCTTGCGCCCCACTCCGACTATTAATGCCCTGCTTACCACAACCTCGTCACTGCATCCCCATCTAACCGCACCCAACCGCTCAGCAGCAGCAACAGTTTTAACTACACCAAACTTTAGTGGAGTTGGCTTAGTTTTTACTTTTGCTGCTAACGAGCCGCAGCATTGACCAACCAACCGGAAACAGTGAAATAATGGCATACTTTGTAACGTCTGTATGTTTGTGTATGTACGCTATTTTGTACAAATCTATAGACATACATATGTACATGTTTGCGCGAACTTGTGTACATACTTTTTATGAAATTTTTAGAAGCCCCAAACCAAAAAAAAAATTATTTATAATTGCGGAAAAAAGCGCTCGCTCTCTACTTAAATGAAGTAGTACACGAAAACAAATAAGCGTCCAAGTGTAGTGCAAATAAAGAACGAATTACAAAAAAAAATTAATTAACGAAATAGCTGCAAAAAACACTTGATTGCTGAAAACGTATGTGACACTTGAAATCTTGTTAACAAAATTTCAGTAAAAAAACAACTTTGTTAGACGTTTGTAAATAATAATCCGAAGCTTAAGCGCCTGTTTTGGCAGTAAGGAAGTGGTTTTTACTATTGCTCTTATCACATAGGTACTTCTTCTTTTTCTTCTCCTACATCTTATTTGCCGCTATAACCGTTTGGCGATTTCGCGCAGATACCAAAACACTTTGTGAATCACTTCACTTCTTTAAGAATGTGCCCCAGTGGTTCAACCCGAATGTAGACAGTCTACCCGTGCGTACCGAGTCGAAAGATCTTTTCACCGGTGCGCTTTCATCTATTTCATGTCGTACATGTTCAAACCAGTCGATTCATTGCATTTGTATGATGCGCCTACGGTTCGTCAATTCCTCTTCTTCGGTACCCGTCGCCCATGCGTATACGACCTTTAGCTCTTTAGATGCTTAATGCTACTTCCGGTCATTTTGAAGTGTCATGTAAGTAGCTCTTAAACCACTTAAAGCACCAGATAAAATTTCTGGAGGTCAGTTAGCTACACTTCTGCCATCACTTCCGAACTCATTAAATGTCTGGTTATCACTACGTCCCAGTTAAAAAAAAAACATCATTATCGTTGTCGTCGACATATGTAATGCATATAACATGTCGCACACGATCGTCAATGGTGACACAACTCAAAATTACACGTTCGTCGGAAAATGCGAAAAACTATTTCTTAGCGCATGCTAATCATATAGGCAAGGGAGACTTTACCTTAGGTTTTTTTCAACAAATTATAACAAAAATTTGCTCCAGCTTATGCTGAAAGGTAAATAAAAGCTCTATGCACATTTTTAGTGCATAATTTCAAAAATTCCAAATTTTCAGTTATGTCACTTTTGAAGATCGTGTACGATGCGATCGATAAAGCAGTCGTTGTATTTAACTGGAGCTTCTACCTCAGATTTGTATTAACCAGACATTGATGGTGAATACAAAATGGCGAACAAAAATGCATATAGTCCTTTTTGAAAACTTTGGGCCTTTTTTTCTAAATTCATACCACATCGTCCGTGAAGTTTCATTCTACGAATTATCAGCTGGATTGGGCTAACTGTTTGCAAGATATTGCATTTTTTCAGCTTTTCGTTGATATATAACCACTGCACTATGGTCTGGCGAATACTATTTGCTGCCCAAAAATCCAGAAGTAACCAAATTGATTTGAAACTTGGTGTTTGGGTGCTTTTGTGGTCGTTGATTTCGAATCTGATGTCAGATTTTTTAAAATCACTCCTTTAATAATATTTTGTAGCAAAAAGTTTAAATCAGCGGTTTTTTGGCATCTTAGCTGACAGCTTCGTAGTCACGCAGTAGTTTTTTAAGAAAAAAAGCCTATTATTCAAAAAGTGCAAGTGCAAACTTTAAATAAAACATTTTCATTGCTCACAAAGCTTGAACCCGAAGACTTATTCCAATTCGAGCTACAAGAATGCTGACTACAAAAAAAAATTACTTTTTGTAGAAATGTAAACTTTGACAGCTGATATCTTAATGGAAAAGCTTTAAAAAAAAAAATAATGGATATGCACTTTTTTACTCTGGAGAATTGACTAAGTGAAGGGATATAAGAGAATCGACTTATCGATACTTTAAAAAGTGACTTTTGGCCAGCAAATAGTAGCTACCCGGACCATAGTGCACTGTGCGTCGTTCCCTCAAGTAGATTTTAAAATTTATCTTCCCTTTTCATACAAAATTTGTTCTGATGAAATGTGCTTGAAGTGCACATAAATGTTAAAACCAACCATTTTGTCTTGCCCGCTTAGAGGCATTACTCAGTGCCAGTCCCATCAGCTCACTAATTGTTGGCAAGAATTTGCCCGAAATTAATATAGCAACAACTAGCAGCTCTGATTGTTAGGATCAGTTTAGAATAACCTTAACCCTAAGGGCACTTTAAACCCCTTTTTTTAAATTCATGGTAGTTAAATAAAAATCAAAGTCGGAGGGTTGACAGTTTCTGCCAATAATTTGAACATAAATCCTTTACTTAGATAACCCTCGGAGGAATTCGGGGATGTGTAGAAATTTTTATCTAAAGAGCCTTTAAAATTTTTATATATACAAATTTTAAAATCTTAATGCTATTTATTTGCGATAGGCGCGTTTTATATGACATCATTGACAAATGAATCTTCATTCCCAACTGTCCTTGAAGCAATTTGTTAAGCCAGCGAAACAACACACAACCACCTAACACACAACTTTTCGTTTCAATTTCATTTACTTCGCCCCAACCTCCAACTACTTTGCACGCCTACTAACAGCGATAGTCATCACCTAATTGAATTTGTAACCAATATNTTTGAATTAATTTTGCGTGTGTTTGCACAAGAAATTCCCCACTCACGCATATTCGAGTGTCTGCAGCGAAAAAATTAAAGCGGATGATGAACTCGCACTAACTCAAACTTCGCATATGCGACGCTTAACGGTTGCATGAAATTTAGAGAGAAAAAATCATCTGAAAAAATAAGCAATTAAAAAGTGCCAAAAGTACGAAAAACTCAAAGTCTAACGCCAAATTGGCATAAATTCAAAAAAATTTGTTTGCGCAATTCATCCGTTAAGTCACAGTTCATTTAATTTAAAGCTGCTGCTGTTATTGTTGGTATTTACTGCTAAAATTTGTTTCTTTCAAATGCAATTATCAGAGTTTAATTGCCGGCCAACTAGGCCAATACTGCCCGCAAAGCAACAAATGTGGTAATTTCAATTTTTCTGGTGTTTAATGCAAAGAAATCGAAATCGAAATGAACTTCATTGAGCAGTGAGTTGGGCTGGACTGCTAAATGACAGGCGTCTACAATGCCTAAGTAAGCTATTATGGCAACTCGATGAAAGAGAAATCGTGAAATAATCGTTGAACAATGCAAACAAATGCAGCCAAAAATTGCAAGCAAATCAACAAACAGAAGTAAAAAACTGGAAACATCGAAGATGAAAATGAAAATGAAATTAAAAATAAACTATTTGTGCGAAAGTGTGTGAGATATGTGAAGCAGAAACTAGGGCAGAGCAAAGGCGAAATCGAAATTGAAATTGAAATTAAAATCGAAACTGTAATTGAAACGTGTCAATTGTGTGCCGTGCGAAATATAAACAAATATTACCAAACAAAAATAGCTACTTTGTTCATTGCCCAAGCAAAATTCCGATCGAAAATATTCAAAACGACGAAATCAAATCGCGAACAATGTATTGTGGCAAGGACTGCAGCTGCAGCTTGTGCCGCGAGCTGCGCAACTATAAGCCCGCCAAGCCGGCTAAACGCCCCGCGCCACGCCCGCCCACTTCACTCTTCGGCCGCTTCAACGAGAATTTCATACTGCGCCGGCGCAGCACGGCCAACTCCTTCAAAACTTTTCAACCGCAATCGTTGAAATGCAGTGAAATGTTCCAGCAGCGCGCCGCCGAAACCACACCAAATGTCTACTCCGAGCAGCCGTCACAGCAGGCGAGTGGCCAGCAGGCACAGCAACAGCCAAAACAGAAACAAGGGAAACACACAGCTGCGCCTAGCGTCCAATCTGCTGCTGCACTGTCGCCGTCGGAGCAGCCACGCCGCATTGTCAAACCCGATGCACCGCCAAAACCCAATCACAAGGTGGTCATCTACTTCGGCGATTCAATTGCGAATCGTGGCAAGCACAACATTGGCGAGACCGCCAAGGATGTGGTGCAAGCGGCGCAGTTGATGGATGACACAACAAGCACGGCGGCAGTGAGCAAACGCAGCGGCATGGCCGCCTCCAACGAGTGCTTAAACTCCGTGGAACATGGTGACGATGATGAGCTGCCCTCCTACATCGAGAGCATACAAAATGGCGTGATTAACATCAAAATCGAAGGCAACTATCAACGCGCTAACGCCTTAGTGGAAACGGTGGCCAAACCGACGCGCGCCACAGTGTATGAGGCGCGCAGCGATGGTGGTGGTGGCGGTGGCGTTGAGGACAGCGCTAGCCAACAGTCGTGTGACTCGTGCGATTGGAGCTTTGTGCAGGAGTGGCGCGCACGGTATAGTGAAGCAAACATTTCATTTATGATATTAAATATTTTCTACAAATTCCTGATTGTCTAGCTTTGTATTTATCTAATTTTATTGCTTGATTTCACACCTTTCTGACTCAAATTACTCAAAAATTTATGTCGCCGCTGACCTCACAGCGCCGCTCAGTTTTGGCGTTCAATAAATTCAAGCGTGCACATTTCCGTTGCGCTATGTTCGCATGCATTTGTGTGTTTGTAATTACTGTAGCCCCAAATGGGCTCATTTGAGGTAACGTATACGCCGCGTTCACTTGCGCCTAATTTACGAGCAGTTCGGTTGCGCGCTGGTCCATTTGCGGCACTCCGCTAATCCCTCATTCAAGTTATTGCACTTTGCTTTTATTTTTGCATTTATTTTTCGCAATTTTATGCATTTGAATGCCTCAATTTATCAAATTTTGTGGCAATTGCTGGTGGTGGTGTTTTTGTGGTAGCGCATAGTTTATGAGGGGGCTGCGCACAACCTCAGCTGCGGTCACTTAATTAAGTTGTCCGAGTATGGTTCCTGGACCAACAGTAGTGCTTTTTGTTTCACATACAAAATTTTCAACAGTTTTACTATTGCAGTTGATAGCAAATTATACAACTGAATTGTGTAGCACGACCTGCTTTTGTTTGGTTGCATATTTTCGCATTTATTTAACCTTGTGGCAACTTGCGGTTGCATTGGTTTGAGTGTTTTAATTATTTGCCTGGCTGCATTTCGTTGTATAGAGTGCGCTATTTGCTTTTAATTTTTGTTTTTTTTTTAATATAGATATACTTTTGTGGTATCTATTGCAGTCATGTTGTCCTCCTGTCAGCCGATAAAAAATGTGCCACATTTTCTCAATTACAACGGTATTTTACGGCGTATTAATTGCACTTTTGCATTGCATTTTGTTTTTCCCATATTCAGCTTTGGTTATAACAAATAACTATTGCAAGCCAAACAATTTATATAAGCAACACACCCACACCACATTTTTCGTTATATTTTTTTTCTGGAAAATCCAGTAAAGGCATTAATTCAGACGTTAATTTGGGAGAGCAGATTGTGGCAAAATTGATCGAAAAAATAATTAATGAAAAGTTCATTCCTACCAAAGCTTGGTAAAGGTTTGACGGGATAAGGCAGTGAATATTTGTACATTTCAAATCGAAATTGAGAGAGAACTCGGCGCTTTGAATGAACTGATGCTGCTGGGGAGCCATCCGTTACTGCCACATTAGTACGTCTATTTAAGCAGGCAGAAGACTGCTGTGTAGTCTACCAGACAAGGCATGCATAGAAATGTACAACGAGAGATGTTAGTTTTAAGAGTTACCTAGAACGCCTCCGGTCTACACGTGGCTAGAAGGATTTCTTGCGCTCGCTGAGCTGCCTAAACATCCATCTGTCCAGAAGCATACCATACGAGGTAAGGAGAGCTCCCACACATTCCCAATCCGAAAGTAATTCCTCGAGGTTCCCTGTCTTGCCAGCTCATCGACCATGGAGTTACCAGCGATCTCGCTGTGACCTGGTCGACAAGGAAGTGGAACCATCCTTCAACGTTCTCCAACGCACACTTCAGGAGCCAAGAGCCTTGTTAGCTGCTTGGCTCTTGGAATAAATATTCCTGTCCTTTAAACGTGATACACCAGAGAGAAATCTAGCCGAAGCCTCTTTTATCGCAGCCACCTCTGCCTGCAAGAGCTGTTGTGATCCGGTAGCCTAAATTTCAGGCTGACGGAGATTTCTTCGCAGAAGGCACCTCCACCAACCTTCCCATTCAACTTCAATCAATCTGTAAATCAGTTGACAGGATCACCCCTCCCGGTCCTCTCTCGCTGGAATGTGGGTGGTGAAAGATCCATTCGGACCCAGAACCGGCGTGCAGTGGTCTGTTCGATTCGGTAGGAACCCGAAGGCTTTTAGAATACTGGTGTGCCCATAGCTCGAGGCTAACTTAAAGCACACTCTACTTAGCCTTACTGCGGCGCGCGCAGTGGCAACCCTGTCAGCTATGTATATCTATAGGCATAACATTTAACATGTCATTAGGTGCCAGAGTAGATGTGGTTCGAAGCGCCCCACTGATTCCAATTAAGACGGCTCTTTGCACCCCCTCCAGCTGAGTTCCACATATAATAAATCTGGCTTGATTATAGTTTCATAATGCCGATGAACTACCTTTAACAATACAAGGATACTGTATCCTTCTTGACATTTCCTCTGAGACGACAACGACCCAAACCAGCGGTAAGACAACTCGCCGTTTCGGGGTATCTCTAGTCATACATCTCCGGATTGAAGCGCTGCCACACTCTATCGCGATAGTTCTTTTGCAAAGCAAGCGGTGACAAGGTCGGCTCCGACCTCTAGCTTAATTAGTGAGTTAGGCATGCTTATCCAAGCAAAGACGATGCCTGAGGATCCCGCTTCTTAAGTGCAGATCGATCAGCGTTTCAGCGTCTTCAAAAGAAACGAGCAGAGACTTATAGACCTGAAGTCCCTAGATGAACACAACTCTGACCACTTTCCAAGGCCCCGAAAAATTACACCTAGCCAAACATCTCTCGAATATAGGCATCAACCAGCCGCACATAAATAGGTGATTCTTATTCAATAATTTGCTGTTTATGCTTATAATAACCATTTGCCATGACCAATAATAAGGCTATCATTGGCGTCCTGCGTCGCTAGCCAAGAAAAAACAACTAGCCAAGGAAATAGAAAAAAAATGTGATTATAATACTTTCGGCTTTTAGCTACATACATATATATTTGCACTGGATTCACCAACAGCGGATGGCCGAATCAACAATACAAATAAATAATACAAACATTAGTGCCTGCAAGTAAGCGGAAACTCATTTCTTCCATTAAAATATTTGTTGATTTACCTGATTCATGACGGCTGCTGTTGCTGCTAATACAGCCAGCTGTTAAGCGAATTAGTACACATTCGTTATTAGC
>NW_016174240.1:0-11118 GCF_001687245.7 Rhagoletis zephyria
TTAATTAATGCTCCACTTTGTGCGCGTATGTAGCTGTGTGTGTTAAGTTGTTATATATGCAGTCGAAACAATGCAAAAATTGATGCTGGGTAATTTTTCTTATTATTCAAGTGTTCAAAGATTATACGCCAGCTGCGCGAGTTAGAAGATAAATATTCACCCTGTGGGAAAACGTCGACCTACTTTACTACTACTTTAAAAATGTTGCATCGCTTTGTCTTCACCGAAAATATATTTTTTATAACGGTAAGCAATTGCAAACTTCCTCATGTTGGAACCTAATACCAAGCTTTCCAGCAGTTCAGCGCTTTTCAGGCTTGAGTCATAAGGCTGAAAGCACGAACGCCCAAAAGTTTTGGTGTGCAGTTCTACTCTAACGGTGTGCTCGGTACCAGTCCGCTGTGGAATTGAAAGCAATGAGGTCCCAGGCGAGTTGACACTAGAAGAATCTTTAACTGCCGTTGTAGGACCGGAACCATTTTGTTGTCTCAGTGGATCTTCTTCGAAAGTCATGCTTACTAAGTGGGTACACTCTGAACGCAGTAAATATAGAGGGTCATAGCCAGGTCAGGCTCGGTGGTTACAAATTCATTAAGAATGCTATTTTTATATTGAAAATAAATTACATTAGGTTACTCTTTGGCACTTAACTGGGCACAAGCGACTACGATTTCATATGCACCGAACATGTTGAAGACGATGAGACCAAGCACTTAACTAACGCCCTAACTACTGTGATAAAGTCATGTAATTTATAAGTATTTTCCCACAGGGTATGTTTGTAGATGAAATACATTCATATTCAAGTTTTATTACGGTCATTATTTGAGTCGTATAATCGAAATGATAAAGAACGAGTAATTTTTATAATAATTAAATCTATTATCTACTCAGATAATAAAGAATCTTTTACGAGGATTAAAATAATTATGCATTAGGTAAAGAAAAGAAAAAAATGAGAGAACGCCTTATATGTTGTATTAAAGTACATAGGACACGCAAAGAGCTAAACACGTACAGCATGCAGTGAGTATACATTAGGGTGGTCCAAAAAAAAGTAAAGTCGGAATTTTAATGCTCTCACCCCTAGGATTGTTCTAAATCAAAAAAATAATTAGAGAGTGCTCAAAACGCTCAAAGTTTTCCATGTATTTTATATGCAAAAAAGTAAATTTTTCGTAAAAATGCTATAGAATTCTTGAAAATCAATATTTGTCGCTCGGAAAACTCTGGTTCTTCTCAGGAGATTTCCAATAATAATACCCAACTGTTTATTTAACCATTGCATTTTTCGGGGTTTTAGGCGGACCTATAAGTCATAGTTACTATGAAAAAATGGTTAAATAAACAAGTGGGTATTTTTATTGGGAATCTCCTGCAGAGAAACATAGTCCGGTCGAAAAATACTGATTCTTAAGAATTTTGTACCATTTGTAGGAAAAATTGTTTTTTTTTCATATAAAATGCATGGAAAACTTTGAGCGGTTTGAGCGACCTCTAAATAAAAATTCCGACTTTACTTTTTCACATGCATTTTTTTGACCACCCTTGTATTCACACACACTTCAATGTATTTGAATAAGGTCAATGCTTTTTCGTTTTTTTGTTTGTTTTTTTTTTTTTTAAATTTAATTTTCATTATTATTTTTCATTTTATGATGCTCTCATTATATCAGCTGTACTTTGTTATACTAACATTGAATGGGCTACGAAACTAAAAAAAAATGCTGAAAACTCCGAGAAACGGTTTAACCCTTTGATGATTTTTTTCTCCCAAGTTTTAAACTTGCGTTTATAAGGTTTTGGTTGGTAAGTGAATTGTATTGTAAATATGATACAATTATTCACAGGTATTAAATATCTTGCCAGAGAGTTTCGCTTCACATCGAAATTCGTGCTCACTTATTTTCATTTTGACGCATTTCAATGTTGATTCTTTTGTTCTTAATTGGCTTTGGTTTTTTTATTCGCTCAATTTGATTTTTATAATTTTTTAAAAGAAAACAAACCTTAGAAATATAAATTTTTTAATTAACCCTTTCAAGACCAAAGGGAACATTTTTGCCATTTTTTAAAAAAAAATTTGAAAAGGGATAGTCTTTAGAAAAGAGTTTATTTTAAAGAAAAAAAAAACTATTTTTTGGAAGACTGGTAATTGAAAAAAAAAATTTAATAAATATTTGTTAGAAAAAATATATATATTTTTTGATATTCATACTTGTACATGTACATTTGTTAGAAGATCGGAATATGCGCTCTCTGGACAGCCAATAGCTGTAATAATTGTACCATGATTGTAATTGAGAAATAATGGAAATTAAATAAATAGGAGAAAAATAACCCAGAAAAAACAAAAAAGCATTGTATGCGAGTATATAATGCCCAGCATTATAATAAAGTTCTTTCTTTGTAAAAATTTAATTTGTCTCTAGTGATCGCTAACTATCCACGTCCGTATAAAATCTATAGGATGTTTTGAAAATCCTGTACAGCGGCATATTTTTTGGTACGCAGTGACTGTTTTATAAATGTATAGAAAACTTGGAAAACTTTACACGCCTGCAAAGGCAGAAAGAGTTAAACTACGAGTAAATGAACAAACCAAATAAATTAAGTCTTGGACTTCAGTTGGCCTTTTGGCTACGTGTGAAGGCACTTTTATTGGAAGTGAATGTAAAATTTAATTTCAAGAATACTAATCTTGAGTTCAAGGAATAAAATTTAGTTACTTACAACAATCACCTATAATTAAGGTATTTTTTTAGCCAGCGGATTTATTTCGCTTTAAAATTTTACTATTTTTTAAGACAATTAAGCATCAAATACTACGAGTAATTACAAATTAAACTTACTGCCAATTTATTTGCATATGCACACATTTGAATGTCAGAAAAAAGTACAATCACATGCTGGTATGTGTGCATACATATGTATGTGTGTATGTTTTTAATACATTCGTACTCGTACGTACTTTTACGTATTTTATTAAAAAAAATGCCGCTTCAATAATATTTTAAATACTGAGGTGATGTCATGCAAGCGAGCGAACCAGATTAAAAGCAAAGCGAGAGTTTACGCAATAGAAAGACATTTAAGCGAAGCTAAGTCAAAAAATTTATTCCATATTATTATTTTCAGTATTTATAAATATTTCTGTTTGCTTTCGCTTAACTCACAGAGCGGTCAACTTTAGACCCATTAGTTTATTAGGGGGGTCTTTATTACAGTAACAGAAGTTATATCAGCAATTTTTTTTTTAGAATTTTTATGTTTCTTTGTCTGTCTGTATGTTTGTACGCGTATTACTCGCAAACTAAGGCATGGAATCGAATGCGGCTGTCAAATGAAAGAGGTGTGAGAAGGCTTACAGCCGAAAATATTTTTTTTGGAGGTTGCCACATGTTTTGAAATTTTAATTAAATTTAAATGATTCGATAAATTAAATATTGCAATATGGGTATCAAACTGGAGAGATTTAGGAAAGTTTACTGCCGAAAATATTTTTGAGGAGGGTTGCCACCTGTTTTCAGTATTTTACTATAATTTAAGGCTTTCTTTTCTAAGTAATTCGTATCCATGATATATAGTTTAAGAGGCAACCTGGCTGATTTATCAGTATCGTGTAAGCGAAAAGATGGCTTAGAATCGAATTTGTTTAAAATTTTTAACTACAGTAGTGCTCTATAAAAATTATTACAAATGTATTTAAAATTGTGTAAAATTTATCAAAACTTAATGGTTTCAATTTCACTTCTTTTAATTTACAAAACTCATCTAAAAAACCTTTCATTGCTTCAACTCTTCCACGTAATTTCAAGAAAAGTTCAATCAAATGCGAGTAATGACTGACTACTGAAAAGCATAGAGAAATAAAATGCCATCAGGTTGGTACATAAAAAGGACAGCGGATGCTATATATATACATATGTACATACATACCTATAACAAAATGTTAATATTTATTAAACATGCGCTCGTCGCTGCAGTTAGCATTAAATGGTGACCGACAGAAGGTGACCAGCCACAGCGAAAGATAAAAATTTTTATTTTACAGTCGCAAGGGACCCTATGACTTTTTAAGTTTTCTTGTTTTTTGTTTTTATATTCTGACTCTGGCGTCAACGTTGACACAAGTTGTTTGTTGTGGTTGTTGCCCGCACTGTGGTCAATTATCTGCTTCCTCAGGTTCTTAAGTGTGGTGTTCTTTCGCTTTATTTTGGCGCTATTTGCACTTTTCTTTTTGAGTTGGTTTTTTGTTTCTGGTTTGGTGGCACTTTAATTTTTTGATAACTTTTTTTTATTATTTTTACACCTTTCGATGTCTACTTCGCTCTTTACGAAGTGTTTTCGAGTGCCCGTGTGTGTGTGTGTGTGTATGTTTCTTAATTTGGTATTCAAACACTCGTTTCTACAATTTGCCTAATGCATTTCGAACCTATTCGTGATTCTTACTTGACCAACAATATTCTTACTTCTTTGTTATTTTCTGCTTTTTTTTAAGTTTTTTCGTTGTTTGTTATTTCCAGGAAAATGTCGTCAATGAACTTGCTGTGCTGACTCTATACCTATGCCTTCGATGTCTGCCTTCTTGGCCTTTTCGACTCTACGGCGATTTTAGTATTTATTGTATTGAATTTTTGGTTAAGACTTACTTCTTCGTGCTTGCTGCACTTTTTGTGTTCTTGCGGCTTTTTAGCTCACTGTTTCTTGGCTGTGTTAGACACAAAGTTGAAGACAAGTTTGACTTTTGATTTTCGGGTATATTTGCTTCTTCACTAGTCAGCTTTGGCTGNTTTTTTTTTTTTTTTGGTGGTAGGCAATTAGTATTTCTGGGCACGTCTGCTTTTGGATAATTTTTTTTTTTTTGTAAGAGACTTTGATGGCGACTTCTGCAACTTAAATGGCGGATAGTTGACAGAATTTTAATCACATCGGTTCATTTTCTTTTTCTTAGCAGTTTTAGGGTATAATTTTTTTGTGTTGATGGACGCAAATGAACTAAATGTTTTTAGTCCAACTGGTAGTAAAAGTCTGATTTGAAATTTATAAAATTTAATTTTTTTTCAATCAAATTGGTTGCAAGTTTGCTCATTAAATGCCTTCTTCATGCACTTTTTGTTTTTGTTTTAAACTAAAATTTTGTATGGCTCTTTTTTGCACTCACTTAGTTTTTGTTGGCATACGTACTATTTATTTTTTGCAATTTAAATAAATATTTTTCATTTAATTTTCAATTAATTTTAATTTAATGTTTCACACTTTTCACATCATTAATTTTGCTTTCACAAATTTATATGTATGTATGTATGTATGTATAATTCATTTATCTTCTTTCTCTGAAAGAAGTTAATATCGACTCTAGAAAGCAGCACAGTAGGTAATTTTCAAAGCAAATTGAAATGACATTACGAAAACGCGCACAAGCCACTAATCACTGTACTTCGAGCTTTAATTACATACATTTGGATGTATGTATGTATGTATATATGATTTTCTTATTTTTATTTATTCACTCACTGTATGTATGTATATACGTTTGCACTTATGTATGTATTTCTGTGTGATGGATTGGCTGAAACGTGTCTATTTTTATGCTTCACTATTTTTAAACCAACAACTTTTCTATTTTCACAGCAAAAAAATAATTGTTTTTTTTTCACTTCTAATTTCTTGCAGATTCGCAACGCGGCACTGCACTGCAGGGCTGTAGGTAAACAAGTACAATTGGATGGATGTACCCAAGCAATATTTATGTATGCATACTTGTGGGTATGTGTGTGTGTAGTACATTCAATATGCAACAGGCTGACCATAAGCAATGTTCTTTGTGCTCAATCGCATTTCCTTTTAACCATTTTTCTACTTTTTATGATTTTTACAACAACAACATGGCTATGCACTATGTTTGTTACTTTTTCGACTTTTTTAATACTTTTCACAATTAAGAGCAAGTTTTAAATTGAATTGGGTATTTACATATGTACATAGACACATATGTATATTCTTCTTCCCCGATTTAGATATTTTTTTCGCAAAATTAAATTTTTGGCTTTTTGTTCAACACCATCTCTTTTATAATTTATTTCTTTGACAAATATTTAGCTTTTCAATGTAATTTTGTAAACTTTTCAAGAACTCAAACACTTTGAGATTTTTCCATTTATCCGTTGTACACCACCACACGGGGAAGTTGATGCTTTCAAACTGTTCGATTGTTCGGCTTTTTACTTTATGCTTCCACTGTTGCTTTGCGCGGCGGTGGAGGTTTGTTGTTTATTTAGCGGCTCTCTCTTCACTGCATTTCAAGTTCGAATTTCGAAATTGCCTTTAACGTTATTGAAAATTCGGTGCTCTTATGTGCCGAATGTACTTTTCGCGCGCTCTTAAGCAAAACACAGTGGTGGCGAGTGTTTAGAGAGTTAACGCTCGTTATTAAAACAAAAAAATTAAATCATTTAACAATATTTTGATTTAATTTAAATTAAGATTTGAAAAGAAAAAAAGGGTCCTGGACCACACCACAAAAGGGAACTTCGTTCGATTTATTTCTAGTTCGTTTCATACTGAAGAAATTTTCAAATAAATATTAACGTTGATCTCAGTCTAAAGGCTCTGTTATGCATACTTGGCAGTGCATGCACTGCTATATCATTTTTACGTAGAAATCAAAAACCAACAGACCTCTACGTAGGTAATGCTATGCGTTGGGTAACCGCTTACACGCGAAGCTCATTTAACAGATTCCTTATGTGACAACCCTCAAGCAATGCCAAGTATGCATGACAGAGCCTTAAGCCTTTGTCCCTGGCTCTGTCTTTATCATTATCTTTATCTTAATCCTTCTCTTTATTTTCATTTCTATATTTATCTTTAACTTTACCTTAACCTTCACCTTTGCCGCTATCTTTACCTTGCCTTTATCTCTATATGTAACAGCATCATTACATATTCTTTTCCTTGCGCTTGTTCTTGGGATTGTCCCTTTCTTTCTCTCTTTTCGTTGCCCTTTAACAATATATTTAAAGTGCTACAGACCCCTTTCCTGTCATTGATTTTAACAAAGACCTCTCTGCAAAGAACTGTTTGCCGCTACCAACGACCACAATGTTTTTGTAATGAAAACGGAAACTCTTAACGCGGCCTGAGTTACTTCACATTTACGTTGCCAACTAGTTGTATGTAACTGCACAAGTTACACTGCTACCTGTAAGATCTTTTGTATCCCTGGAGAGCCTGGGAGGTCCCAAGCTCCGTATCGCTTCCCAGTTCTTACTTCGTTCTGAGTTTGGTCGCTCAGTAATTATGGCTGTCGAGGAAGATCAACTGTGGTAACCACAAAATGGTTCCAGTCTCACAAAATAAATTGCAACACCTTTTTGGAAAAAAAAAATCAGTAACGACTACCTACCGATTATCAAATAAAGAAATTTTAATAAGAGATTTGTGTTTGAGTAATTAACCAAAGATTATAGCCCATTTAATTCTAATATAACAAAGTGCCTGTTTCGAGTGGTTACAAAATATCTTTTGATTTTTGGCAACTTTTTTGTTGACGGTTTTGTGCATTTCCTTCCATATAAAAAAAAAAATGTCGACTTTAACCTTGAATAACTTTTGGAGGAGTGAATTAATCGAATTTACATTTCGTCGATGCCTTTGCAAAACCGCCTAAATCGCCGTTGTAGCAAAAATGAGATTTGGTAAACCTGAACTACAAGCATCGAGATATATGCATAAAAATTGAAAAATCGTTATTAAAACATCAGGTTTGTAAAATTTTTAATAGCTAGAGAAAATGCCTTCAACGAAATCCGTTTTTCGCTCTCCTGTAAAATCTTAGTGCCGTAAGATAGGCGGTTTTGCAAAGGCATCTACGATATATTTCCGATGCGTTGACTTAAAACCGAAACATATTTTTTTTCTGTTTCTTATATGGATAATAGTCTGGGCTGCGGTTTTGATAGTACCAAAAATATTACACAGGAGATCTTGAAAGAAAAGAGTCGATTTTTAGAACCACTGTATTGTAGACATGTACATATGTGTAACGATTTGCGATATTTTTTTTTTTTTCAGTGGCAAAAGCTCGGTTATTTTCTTTATGTATATAATACTATGTACGCAGATTTACATACATAAATATGTAAGCGGAATAAATGATGTTAGTTAAGTTTTATTGTTATTCGAAAAAATATGCTGGACTATTTAAATAAGCGCATAATTTATCAATTCAATAAATACAAATTTCAAACCAACCAATGTCAAGCCTATTATTGGAAATATGTGAATATACATATGTTTGCTCATTAGAGTGGTCCAGAAATGCATGTGAAAAAAGTCAAGTCGGAATTTTAATGCTATCAACCCATAGGATTGTTCTATATGGAAAAAATATACCCCCGTTTTTTTTATTCTGTGATAAAAAAATATTTAGAGGTCGTAGAAATGGTATAGAATTATTGAAAATCAATATTTCTCAATCGGAAAATTTTGTTCCTTTTCTAGAGGCTTCCAATAATAATACAAAATTTTTTATTTTACCTTTTTCAAATACTGACGATTTTTTATGGGTATATTTTTTGGAGTTTTGGGGGGACCGTTAAAAACAGTTAATAATATTAAGAAATGGTTAAATAAACAGTTCGGTATTATTACTGCAAGTCCCCTGAGGAGAAACAGATTTTTCCAATAGTAAAATAAAGATTTTCAAGAATTCTATAGCATTTCTACGAAAAATTTATTTTTTCGCGCACTGAGCGCTTTGAGCGACCGATAAAAAGTTTTTGATCTCAAAATAAAAAAAAAGTCGATAACTATTTTTTGATATATAGAATCAAAATTCCGACTTTGCTTGTTTTGGAGCACCCTAATGTAGGTACATAGTTCTGTACGTCTGTATGTATGAACATAAATATGTATGTATGTAATTTGAAGACTTAATTTCATGAATGAACATACCTATATAACTATGTATGCTTGTTGTGCAAACTTCACATAAACGGTGTATGCTAATATGTGAACATGTACATTATGTGCATACATATGTACGTACATATATGTATGTTCATACAATCCTACAACTTCCACCCCACCAAACAAATAACTAACGATGGATTAAACAACAAAAGCGGTAGTAACCAAATTGCAACCATATGTCGGCCATACAATAAGCAAAGGCGTCACCGGACAGATGTTTACGCTAGGCAAACTGTTATACAAAACAGACAGAAGAGAATACGAAGTGCAAAGAAATTAGAAAACAATTTATAATAAGAGAACTTTCGTCAACGCTAAGAGAACACAACTACATCCAAATTGTTCGAAAATTCGAAAATGCACTTTGGAATGTTTCACTTTTCTGCGAATGCAGCTGCTGCTGATTGCAATGCTGCGGTCTTTTTGTTGTTTTGGCTTTGTTCTTGCAGAAAACATGAGAAAGAGGAATATTATTCTCGACATTAAAGCAACAATTTGCATGCTGGTAGAGTACTGCCAGTAGAGTGTTAAATGAAAGATAGAAGAATACCAAATACAGATGGGATAAGTAATAAAAAGAACCAAACTGGGAATGAAAGTGGTGTGCAGTAGAAGGAAGCCATGAAAAAACGAAAATTCTTGTTCTTTAAATTGATTGATATTGAGATTTGTGTGAACTTATATTTTAGTTGTTTATCTCTTTAAAGTTAAAAAAATAACTACTAACTATTTTAAATTTGATTTTATTTTATTTATTAAGCTAATATAAAAAATTCAGTACTCGATATGTGTAAGTATTTAAAAATTAATAACCATTTAGTAAATAGAAAAAAACTTGTGTAACTAGACTAGCGCTCTTTTGCAAATGAAAAACCTATTAAATTTAGAGACAGTATTGAACTCAATTAGGTTTCGAATAAAAGGAGCATTTCGAGCATAAAAAGCTTTGATAAGGCCAACATAGAAAAAGTCCGAATTTCGAGAAGCTGTAGCCGGAATAATAAAGAAAATCCTCTCAGGAAGCACAGAACGGGCAACAGCACCACGGTTCAAATCGAAAATGAAAGAAAGATAAGATTATTCTTCTATTCTGCAATAATTTTAAGTTAATCAATAAGCATCGCTGGGGATAGGATCCGAGAAGCTTGAAATATTCGTACATATATATATACAGTGACTCAAACAAGGGCTCTTATGTTGTTTTTAAATATTCTCAATGTTTCTAAAGCTAAAACTGTTTTGCTATCTATACATTAGGCCGATGTCTGTCCATTATAAATATTAAAGAAAAATTAATATGGAGAGCCTTTATTAGAGCAATAGCAGCCAAATCAACAATTTTTAGAATTTTTGTCAGTCTGAATGTTTGTACACGCATCACTCGAAAATTAATGCAGTTTTCACGGATGCATTGCTAGAGGTCCAACTTAAAATATAGAAAGATAAACAAAATTAGAGAGTTGCCACCTGTTTCAAAATTGCAGTTTAACTAAATTAATAAGATAAAGTAAATATTTCAATATGGCTGCCAAAACAAAGAAGTTTAAGAAGGCTTTTATCAGAAAGCAGAATTTTTTTTTGAAGGTTGCCACCTGTTGGGACATTTTAATTCAATTTAATTGATAAGACAAATTGAATATTGCAATATGGGTATCAAAGTGGAAATGTTTAGGAAAGTTTACTGCCGAAGCGTTGCCACCTGTTTGAAAAATTTTAATAAATGAAATTGATAAAATAAATAAAATATTATAACCTAGGTATTAAACAGTAGAAAAACATTTTTAACTTTACTTTACTTTGACCAAAACCATAAAAAACGAAGTTTAAAATTTTATAAAAAAATTTTAGAAAAAACTTACAAATTTTTATCAAAACTTCGAATATCGTACTATGAATCTTTAGAACATTATTAGAATATTACCCATACAATTTTTGTTCAATTAAGTGTAGGTTTCAATCTTAATAATAATTTTTTCTGACGGCTTTTCCTTTGTTTTTTCATAGCAAGTGCAATTTATAAAAACTGACGTTAATTTTTTTAAATCTTTGTGCCGCTTCCGCCTTTTTTCATAAGAATTTCATGTGTGTATGGAAAAAAGTGCAAAAAGCCGTCAGCAAAAAAATTATTACAAATCAACGGAA
>NW_016174241.1:0-11117 GCF_001687245.7 Rhagoletis zephyria
AAAAAAAAAATCAAAAAAGAAGAGAATAGCGCTTAGGTAAATTAGCAAAAATTTTATTTAAAAAAATCTAAAAATTGAAAGAAAATTAAATTAAGAAAGTAAAAAATTAAAAAAGAAGAAATTACATTGAATGAAATTCTAAAATTTAAAATAAATTAAAACAATAAAATCTAAAAAATAAAGGAAAATTAAATTAAGAAGGAAAAAATTACATTAAATAAAATTCTAAAAATGAAATTAAATTGATACGATAAAATCTAAAAATTAAAAGAAAACTAAATTAAAAAAGAAAAACAATTTAAACTAAAAAAATAATGAAATTAAAAAAACTCTTCCTTTTAAAACAATAACATCTACAAATTACAAAAAAATATATGAAATCACTCTATACGGCAAAATCAACTTTTTTTCTAGGTATTGGACCAAAACAATTTTTTTTAAGAGATTGACTCATAAATAAAAACATTATTTCTCCGTCTTTCGAAGTTAGGCTGCAACTTTTTTTCTGCAAACTTATATTATAGGTGCTATAAGGGGTCAAAGGTCAGATGTTCGAAAAATTAAAAAAAAATTTTATTTTCAAAAATTTTGAACTGATTTCTGACCCCTTATAGTCTACATTTGCTTTGTATGCCATTTTCAACAAATATATCCAAAAAAAATGATACATTTTCAAAATCTAGAAAAAAAAATTGCCGCTATACTGAGATTTTTGGATCCTGAAACTTGTTTTCTCGTGAACACGAATTGATCTAGTAAATCTGAGTATGAGGCATTGTTCGTATGGCCAACAGCTATCAAACCTGATTCGTTACAAAAATATCAAAAGAACTGCATTCCATTTGCAAATTTAAAATTTACATAATTGACATGCACAGAACTTTAATTTATAAGAATCTTTATGTGAAGCGTGCCGTAAACCACTGCCAGCGTACTTGTATACGAGTATGTTTACAAATTCAGACATGTACATGTAAGTAAGTAGGCAAGTACACATGTAGACATGCATGCACATGCCAATCGTCACTCACAGCGCACGCAAATACGAAACTTTTAATAGCAATAGCAATGGCCTACCAAAAAGAGAAATATTACATTTCAAAAAATAAAAATAAAAAATAACAATTATGCCCATCCATGGCGCGCTGTCGGGCCGCCACTGCGTATGAGTAACCATTCACTTAGATTCACTTGCACTCACATTTGCCGAAACAAAGTAATAGCGCAAATTCAGACATGCTGCGCTACTTTTTTCAACCCCACAATTATTTTAGCGCTCAGGCCCCACCTCCTCGTTAGTATCACCCACGCCTCCTTGCCCCTGTCCTATGACCTACATATGTACATAATTTGCCTATTTGGCCTTCTATACATGGTTTGCCATTTGCCATTTGAATTCGTACAGCCATCAATTCTCTACGTTGATTTTAGTTTTCATTTCGCTTTAATAATTAAACACTTCACATATCATTTTTGAAAATTTGTAATACCCCAAGGGCGTAGAAAACATTCAAAAATTCTGACAGCCGTTTTAGCAGCTCACTCAGTTGGTTCGCATTAATAATCTTTTTTTCGCATACTCTTATAGATTACTTTAATTGAGAAATAAAATTTAGTTGTTGATGATT
This sequence comes from Rhagoletis zephyria, assembly GCF_001687245.7. Taxonomy (NCBI): domain Eukaryota; kingdom Metazoa; phylum Arthropoda; class Insecta; order Diptera; family Tephritidae; genus Rhagoletis; species Rhagoletis zephyria. The sequence goes on from NW_016174241.1 coordinate 1,629, forward strand.
TTTTGGAATTTTGAAAAGTGCCAAGATTGCCTGTCGATTGAGCTGTCAATTAAAACTTGCTGCATATTTGTATACATAAATATTTAGACCAAATGTCAATTACATTTGGATATTTATTAATAGGACTTAACTTAATTTCAAAGTAATAAAATTTGCGGAATAAATGTTTTTGTATGCATTTAAAGTGCATGTTTAACCGGCCGAAAATTGCGTTGATTTTTGAGAATTTTTTTAGACTACTTTTTTGGTTTTTTTTTTTTATATAAAAAGTGCAATTTACAAAAACTGACGTTGAGTTTTTGAAATTTTATTGCTAACGGTCGGTCTGCCGCGTTTTATTTCATTAGAAATTCATGCTTAAAAATCCGTCTCAAAAACATAAATTGGACTAAAATTGTATGGGCTATAAAACTGCCTACACAAAAATGTTCTAAACATTCAGATTAAAAACTTGAATTTTTGATGAAAATTCTTGAATTTTCCTAAATTTTGTATAAAGTTTGAAATTGCGATTTATAAATTTTTGGGTAAAACTTGGACGGTACTTTTATAGAAAAATAACAAAAACAATTTAAATTGAAAAACATTATTTTTATAGAAAATACCAAAAAATAATAATTTCGAAAAATATTACGAATATTGGTTTGAGTCACTGTATATACTTATATAATGCGCGAAGGAATTTTTTGTCTTTGTCATGCACCGCCGGCTCGAATTTCAAAAATGAGGTGTCAAATTATAGGTCTTGGTCTGTGATGTGCAATAAAATCTTACATTTTCGAAAAGAGTTGCCACCTTTTAAAAATTAAATTCAAATTGTTTAAAAAGTTAGATCAATTATTACAATATGGACATCAATCGAAATGGGTTTGAAAATCTTTTTAAAAAACTAAATACAATTTGAATTAAAGGAATTAGATAATTGAAATATGCATAACCATAAGAGGGCCAGACGAAAGCGGTTTAAGCAGGTAGTTTGAAAATATTTTGAAGAGGGTTTTCACCTTTTTAAAAATTTGAATTCAAATAAATCATACCCGAATTATATATGTACATATGTACATACAATATGAAATATTGAAATATGGGTGTCAAACGAAAGAGTTTCAGTTTGAACATTTATAATTTTTNCATATGTACATACAATATGAAATATTAAAATATGGGTGTCAAACGAAAGAGTTTCAGTTTGAACATTTATAATTTTTATGAATTGTTTGAAGAGGGTTTCCACCTGTTTAAAAAATTAAATTCAAATTATTTAACAAGTTAAACGAATAAATAGGAGTTGGTTAGCAATCCAAATTTGAAAGTTCTGCACTATATTTAAGACGGTTGCCACATGTTTTGAAATCAAAGTTCGACTTAGTTCGTCAGTTAATTCGAATATGTATCACAATATCAGACGAAAGAGATTTAAAAAGATTTTAGTTTGAAAACACTTTTAAAGAGAATTGCCAGCTGTTTAAAAAGTCAAATTTATTTAACTTATACACAAGTTCAATGAAATATTAAAATATGAGCGTAAAAAAAGAGTTTGAAGAAAACTTTATTTTGAAAATATTCTTTTATTAGGGTTGCCATCTATTTGGTGTACACATGTATGTACATATATAATTCGCGAAGGCATTTTTTGTGACGGTCATACGATCTGCGCCATACAATAACATTTAAAAAATTAGATGTAAAATAAAAGAACTGGTCGCGTAGATGTGCAATAAGGTTTTTGTTTTTTTGAAGCTAGAACTTTGTTTAGTTTCACAGGGTGATTTGAAATTTTATGAAATGAAAAACCGACGCCTTGCGAGACTGCTTTTCACTCAGAAAACATTTGGAATTTTGTTTAGGTTTTTGAATAGGGTTGCCATCTTTTTAAAAGTTAAATTAAATTTAGGCGTCTTAGCGCAATGCTGGTTCACTAGTATTTATTGCTTTCCTACTAAGTTTGATCAAATGTTGTGGAGCCAGATTTATAAAAAAAAATTGGTTCCACTTAATCATGTACATATATCTTACGAACCATTTTAACAACCTTTATATGAAATACGGAAAATGAAAGCTAACGATACAAACCGTAAATACATCACTTTTCGATAGGACTGATAGTTTCTGAGAAATTGATTGATCATTCCAGTTTTTTTTTTATTTTTTGAGGAAAAAATTAAAAAATAAAAAGTTAAACTTTAACAGGAGAAAAGTTCAAAAAATAACCAATTGCGAAAAGATTTTTTGTATGAAAAATGAGCAGGAAAGAATGTTACTCATACGCCATGTATACCTGTAAGTCCGCCTTAGCCCCAAACTGGTAACGCAATGGTCCGAACTAGACCCAAAATGCGCCCCTTAACGACCCCGGATGCCTCGTTGCGTATTACAGCAAGCCTAATTTTGCATTGGTATCTATAAGTAGATGGCGGGCGTTGAAACCCGAATCTACTTACCTGTTTTTTGCTGTTTTGCGTGAACACTTAGAATGTCAGTTTGACGCATATGAACCACAAATTATCATAAATCATTTGGCAAGAAGCTAACGATGCTTTTAGAGCTTTCCACTAGTCGTTGTGGTATGGGAGTTCAAATTGAGTATTTTATTTTACCTGTTGTGATAGCTCAATTTATTTGATCTTCGCACTTAAGGAAAGTTTGTTAAAATAACTTTCTTATTCCGCAAAAACTTAAACAAATTTCAGTCTTTCGCGCTTAATATTGCATGATGACTACCACCCATGAATGTATGTAAATGAATAGTTTTCAATAATATGGCAAACTTATAAGTTTTTATTTCGTCTAAACCTCAGTAGCGAAAATTTGTTTTAAAATTTCGAACTTTTCTTGCAAGTCCCTACGAAATTTTTATTTTCATATTTTTAAGGACCACCCTAATGTGCACCTGTATATGTAGGCAGACACGTGTATTATTGCTAACGGTGGTTGTATTTTTTTGCAGTACTCGGCCACAATACCTACTTCACATGCTTCACGGCTAGTTAAAAAGAGCACACACTTGCAGCGAAAGCAAAAAAACCTAACAATTTGGCAAATCTCACTTCACAATTTCGGCATTTATTGCGGACGAAACATTTATTTTTTTAACATTTTTCCAAGTACTAATATAAATAAATTCAATTGATTATGAACATTTATTGGCAAATATTTTCATTGCTATTTGTAACATAAACACTTGATACATACATACATATGAACATTAGACCAAACCGTGAAAAAAGTGAAAAAAATATTTTTTTTCTTTTGGCCGAACGTTAAATTTTTCGGTATATCGTTGGCATTTACAGTCGGATCTTAGAGTATGATATATGTATGTATGTTTTTGTCTCGAAGATCCAATTTTTATTTTTTTTGTTCTAAAATTCATGGAACACAACTACTCCGTTATGTACTATAACCCACCAGATATCAGTTCTTATTACACTAACGTACCACCCTAATATCAGTAAATTAAATCTGACCAAAAATCATTAAACTTTTGTTAAGAAAGTATTGCGATAATTATAGTAGAATATTTAAAACGATTTTTTTATTGCCGAATATACATACATACATATGTAGGTGTTAGCGAAAAATTTAAAAAGGGAGCCCGTGATTTTGTTAAAAGAAAAAAACTATTTTCTTTTCAAAATTTCACTGCACAATTTATTTAGTCATGTTTTTTTTTGGTTTTCTGCTAAGGTGGTACAGTCTAATGTGCATTTGTACCTACATATTTACATATACGTGAAGAGATATTTTCGCTTTCATTTTTTTAGCACTTCATTCGATGGTGCGAACATTATTCTATAATTGATGAGCTGTATTTTTTTCATGTTCAAATTTTTTATGTGCAGATTTTTTTGCACCTTTGAAGCTGAAGCTGGTCGTAAATGTTTGCACTTTTTTCACTTTGAATTTGTTTTCAAAGCCAAAAAATATTCGCACCTTTTTCGCACACGTTGGGTCCTATTTGGGATATTTTATTTGTTTTAATTTTATTTTTTTTGTATTTTGAAGGCTTGTAAATTTGTCAGTCTGGAATGTATGTATGTATGTATGAGAGTGAGTATATCGTTACACGCCTGCGGTTGTTGTGCACAACTTCACGACTCTGTTTGCCAAATAGGGTGTCACACTTTGCTTTGTACCTGCCTGTCTGCTGCCTGTTGGCAAGTTGCATCGATTTTTCTCGCCAATTGGTCCCTTTTTAGTTTTTCTGCTACTTTTTGTTTTTTTTTTTGTTGTTATTTTCGTTGTTGTATTAGTTTTGTTTTTGTTCAAGGCAAAGCGGCGTGTATTTTTAAAACTTCATTCTACATTGTAATTATGTGGGAAAAACAAGCGGCGAAACCTATACATACATACACACATATGTATGAGTGTATCTATTTACATACAAAGTAGTAGCACAGCAGGTGAGCATTGATCATTAGTTTTGTTCGCAGCATATTCACCTGGACGCATACATATGTATGTATGTATGTATGCACATTAGGGTGATCCAAATATTCATATGAAAAAGTAAAGTTGGAATTTGAATGCTCTCACCCCCTAGGAGCCCCTGGGTGCTATGCCGAAAAAATTATACCCCTGTTTTTTTTGTTTGAATCAAAAAATATTGAGAGGTCGCTCAAAGTTTTCCATGTATTTTATATCGGAAAAAATAGTTTTTCGTAGAGACGGGAAAATCAATATTTTTCGATCAAAAACTATATTTGGCTTCAGGAGACTTGCAATAATAATAATATCCAATTGTTTACCATTTTTAATACTAGCGATTTTTTATGGGCCCCCCTTGTTGCATTTTTGTTTGGGTTTCGAGGTCCTATAAAAAATAATTTAGTATTGAAAACTGGTTAAATAAACAGTTGGGTATTATTATTCAAAGTCTTCTGAAGAGAAAAAAAAGCTATCCAATGGAAAAATATTGTTTTCCAAGAAGTCTATATCATTTCTACGATTTTCATTTCATATAAAATACATGACAACTTAGAGCGACCTCAGGCTCGGGTGTGCTTTTTTTTGTTATAGAACAATTCTAGGGGGTGACCGCATTAAAATTCCGACTATACGTTTTTTTTTTTTGACCACCCTAATGTACATACAAACATACACATGTACATATGTACATCGAAGTCCTGCCAAAGCCACATGTCAGACAGGCAGTCAGGCTCGCCGGATTGTAGTGGTTTTCGGTGCAGGCAAGCAACCAATTTGGGGTGGCTAGGCGACTGTTGTTGGCTGATCGACCGACCCAGCGTCCTTTTGACTAAAGAGCGAAATACACCACACAAGCGGTTTGACAAACCAAGCGAAATTTCCCTTTGCTTCAAGCCATTTGTGCTGTGTATGGGGGTGTTTGAAGGTTTGACAAACCGCCGTCAAACCTTCAAACACCCCCATACACAGCACAAATGGCTTGAAGCAAAGGGAAATTTCGCTTGGTTTGTCAAACCGCTTGTGTGGTGTATTTCGCTCTTAACTGACTGGCTGTTTGACTATGTCAGCTGTGGCAAGTAGGCGACCTGTCAAATGCGAGCCGGAAGACGGTGCGCGGAGTTTTATGTGCCACCACATGCTGCATGCCCTCTGCTGCGGCAACATATTGGCATTTTGGCAATATTACACAGCATGTAGCTGTAGTAAATATGTAGTAAGTTTCCACGCGCATGTGTGTGTGTGCGGCCACCCGCTGTTGCATGCATCTCTTTTAAATGTGTCACACTTTACCAACACTAAATAGGGCAGCACGCTTTTTCAATGTAGGCTACACACACATACAAACATGCTTTTGCAACAACAACAAGTAGCTATGACACGCCAGCATACACACGAAATTGGCCCTTTCACTTTAGATATTTAAAGCTGCACGCTCCTTATGCCGCCCTCGACTACATCATACACACATACATAGATACGTACACGCCTGAAGGGGCACACCATGCAGCCAAACACAGCTGCGTACATACATACATATATCTAGTACTTAGTATACTTGTATGTATGCCACTTTTTTCAATCACTTTCTCTTCGCTCTGCGCCGCACCTTCACCACTACACCCCCCACCAACGCGAGCGCTGCGTTGTGTTTTTATGTTGCCACCAATTAATTGACTATTTCGGCACATAAAAAAAAACGTTTATGTAGACGCACTCGCACTTGCACGCACACCCCCATACCCACCGTAGTGATTTGCCACTAAATTCACAATACACACATCGCTGCGTTTTTTTCTTTGACCCTTAACGTTCACAAGGTATTCCATGTTATTCTCATTTTGCCAAACGGCCTATCCTTTTGTTTTCTGTTTTTTTTGTTCTTCTTTTTAGCCCAGCGCCAGTTATGTATGTAACTCCTACTTTTTTTTGCCTCACCTATGTAAGCCGTCTAAAGTTTCGAAGTCCTGGCTGCCTCCTTTGCAGTCCTGGCTGCCTTCGCTGAAGCTGTCCCAATTTCCCTCGCCGCTGCTACACGCGCTTGCATAAAGGCATTGAGCACGAACACTTTGTATAATTCCTTTCCACACTTTTACTATATTTTTTTCGCTTTTCTGCTCCTGTTTTTTGGTGCACGACACTGTTTTTTGGAGAACTTTTCTAAATTTTCTTCCACAATTTTATTTTATTTTTTTATGCACTTTTTCCACTTGTGTGTACAATAATGCTGTTGCTGCTGGTGTTGCTGCTTCTTCTACTTCCTTTTTTTTATGCCACAACCTTTTCCTTCTTTGCTTTTTTTTCCGTTTGCTGCTTCACTTGCTCACTCATTCAACTATACATAAACATACATACATATCCACATATGTATATTATATACTATTTATGTATTTTAGCTGAGTTTTATATCGGTTTTATTAAAAAAAATTTTTTGGGGAATTTTCTTGCATGTAAATTGTTAATTTTTTTTTATTGAGTGTTTTTCGCTGCCCGTATTGCTTTCCGTTTACACGTTTCACTAGTCGGAAAATCTTTTACTAACTGTCGAAACCGTTAAACTAGCTGCCAAAACAACACAGTCTGGCAGTTCGTCTTCTTCTTGCTCTGCTATTTTCGCTAAATACGTACTCGCCCAACGCACAGCAGCCATCGCTGTCGTGTTGACGGATATAAACAATTTGATGGTAGCGATGTTTACTTTAAACGCCATCGTCATCGCCATTGCGTCGCTGGCGACCTCTGTGCGTGCGGATTGTCAAGTATAGATGGCGCGTAAAAGGCTTTGGGTTTTTCGACTTTAACACAGTGGCGTCGTATAAATTGTTTTTATGCTGCAGACCCATTTCGGGACTTGTGCACGACTTTTTTGGGACCTGTTCCGGACTATTTCGGAATCATTTTGGGACTAGCTCGTGATAATTTCGCGACTAGTTTACGACTATTCGAGAACCATTTCGGACCTAGTTCGGCATCATTTTGGGCCTATTTCAGGACCATTTTTTGACTATGTAGGTCTGGACTATTTTTGCCTTATTTTGGGGCTAGTTCGGCCATATTTTGGGGACTAATAAGGGCCAGTTTCCAGACTTCTTCGAGATCCTTTCGGGAGAATCTTACAACCTTTTCAACCTGTTCGTGGCCTGATCATTCGGAGGTATGTCAGCACTATTTCGTGACTAGGTCAAGACTATTTCGGGACTTATAATTGGCCATTTTAGTCTAGTTAAAGACTAGTTAGGCGTAATTTTGGAAGTAGTCCAGTCCCATTTCTGGACTGGTAAAGGACCGTTTCGGACTATACCACGATCATTTCGTGACTAGCTCGCAATCATTTTGGAGCTATTTAAGGAGCATTTTGGGAGTAGTCCGTAATCATTTTGGCACTAGTAAGGGACCATTTCGGAACTGTTTTAAGACTTGTTCGAGATGATTCCTGGACAAGTGCACGACTTTTTCAGAACCACTTTGGGAAAACTTCATGGAAATTTTGAGACTAGTGAGATCATTTCGTAGTAGTTTGAAACTAGCCAGGCTTTATGCTTCAGGCCAGTTTGTGTGCAGCTCCTATGTGCAAAAGGGTTTAGCGTCAACCTTACTCGGACGGTTTGGGTGCTCTCACCCCTCTTGTGGTGTTGGGTAGTGGACTTCGTTCACATCCAAGCTTACGCGGATGGTGTTTGGCACTGTCCTCAGGTAAATATCTCAGGGAGGTCTGTGTTAAGACACAGAGAATCCTGAATAAGATTGATGAACCAATCGTCACGTACCCTCCTGTAGTATGGTGGCGCAGAACCATGGTCAAAACCACGGTTTCCACAGGCTACAAAGAAGCGGCTCTTCATGCTTTGTTGGATTTGACGCCTCTGGATTTAGTGATCCAAGTGGAGCCAGTGAATATGAAATGTCGACTGCACTCCTTTGGATTGTGGCACGACGATCGGAGTTCCAGGCGCAAAGAGTTGTTTAGAAGGTTGTCAGAGCAATACCCTTTGTTTTTTGGGACCTAAAGACAAAATGATACCTGGCGTCTCCTTTGGAAGAAGTACGTCGTTAGGTGTCCTAAAAGGGGGTAATGGAGAGATGCAGACACTCTCTTGGGAAGCTTGGTGAAAACTTTCTATACACCGACGGCTCAAAGACTTAAATTGGTACTGGAGCTGGATGGCATCTGGACGGAAACTTCAGATGCTTTAGTCTTTGCTATACTGCTGAAAGTGGAAAACTGGGCTCGAATCATAGCATCCGTTCACGGATCGAAAACGATACGAAAGAAAATTACGTAATACGTCAGACAGTATTAGAGAGAGGCGCGGATAGAAAATCAGGATCTGCAATCAAAGCCTGCTCTAAAGGCCTTGGAAACCGCTCGAAACTCTTCAAAGATAGTCCAGGAATTCAAGTTGGGGCTGACCGCCGTTTTAAGGTGGAACAAGCTTGAACCTGTGTGAGTGCCGGGATACTACGGTGTTCAAGGCAATGATGTGGCTTATGAATTGGCAAACTGTGGTTCTCTGGGGCGTCCAATTGGAACGGAGCCAGTTTTAGGGCCAAACATTGCGAGAGCGATTGGGTACATCCAGGATCTCATAAATAAAACTTATGAGAGCCGTTGGAGCGACATTGACAGCTGCAAAACAACCAAGTGTTTCCCGAAAAAGGCCTGACAGGGTAGTAGCAAAATTCCTTTTCCGAAAACGGAGTGATCTACGAGCCCTGATAGGAATGATACGGGCCACAACCCATGGTGATGACATATGGTCACCATAGGCTTCATCGCCTTTTTTGTTTTCGGCCTCCCATAATTCCATTCCAGCCCGTAAACTAAAACCGACGACAAATTACTCATTTGCTGAGCATGTGGTTGTGCTCCTCCAGCTGAGAGCATCTGGGCTTCTCTATGTAGGTGATGCTGAGGCGACATTAGAAAGCATTCTGACACTGTCCGGAGGTGTAAGAGAGTAGTGAGATACAGTGGCCGAACTCATGGCTCTTTGAAGTGTGGCTTTTATTATCAATCTTGTGTAATATATACACGCCAATCGCTGATCCAAATGGATGGCTAAC